>NC_031769.1:99604652-99877742 GCF_001522545.3 Parus major
TCTCCTCTCCTCTCCTCTCCTCTCCTCTCCTCCCCTCCCCTCCCCTCATGTAATTTTAAACTTGAGCTAAAATAAAAGCTGAATTTTGGCAGATGTCGTTTTCAAAAGTTTTGTGATATACTGTCCTAGCTTTTGCAAAACAAACACATTTCTTCCTAGCAACCATATAATAATATGGTAATAGAATATTTTTTAATATATTGCTAGTGATGGTTTTGTAGCCTTTGCGTAGCATATCTGTGAGACAGTAAAAATAATTCACCAAGGGAGACTTTTTTTTATAGAACCTTTTTAGGAGATGATCACCACATGGCTAAAAACACTTAAAGTAATTGCTTCCTTACTTGTGGGATTTTCTCAAAGCTGTCCTTATTAAGAAAATGTGATAAAACTATCACAAAATATGTAAACATTCACTAAAGTAACTTCATTTGTTTTGAGCAGATTTAAGAGATTTTTTTGGGTTTTAGCCCCCCATCTTTATGTTTAAATAGTTGTCTTAATGGTAACATAAACAATCTCTACCTAAAATAATTATACTATTCATGGCTATTCTCTAGTGTGCATCACTGTAATATGCCAAGAAAGGAGTTTCTTCTGGGTTGATTGCAGATACTTTGCCATCTTCTTTTTAAACAATGTAGAAAGTAGCAATGTGAATTTCCTAGATGTCTGAACACACAGTCCTTAATTATATGCAACTCAGTTGATTTCAAAGATAATGTCTCATGAGAGTAAACATTATTAAACCAAGGCAAAAATTCATTGTTAGTGATATAAATAAATAAACTATTTTTTAGGGAATACAGTCAATTCTGTAGAATTTAGAGAATTCTAAAGTCTCTAAGTTAGAGAGAATTCAAGTATTAAAAATCCAAGGTGCGCATCCCATCGGGTAGTCCAGAGGAAAATCATATTGTTATACAAATAAAGCACAGTTGTGTGATGACTGGGTTTTAATCTCCTCTGTCTGTACAGGCTGAAGTTCAAGAAGCCACTTGTGGGAAGCAGAACAGTCCTGCTTCCTGTTCAGCCTCCTGTGCGCCCACAAAGGGAGCTGGTGTGCAAACATCCTGGAGGCAAATCAATCTCTTAATCAAGTGATGTGCTGTGATAAACCTACTACAGCTACATCTACTATAGCTGTGTGTAGATGGGAAGATGAGAAGCACCATAGTGTTATTAATTACAAGATGTTTTATGAATAAGAAGATTCCTCACTTTTTTCCTTTTTTTTTTATTTTTTTTTATGGACTTGGAGAAGTCCATCAAACAAACCTGAAACTCATTTTTTTATCAGCATGGCTGAAGTTTCCTAACACACACCATAGAATTTCTCTAACAGTAGAGCAAAGGTGTGTTTAGAAGCCAAGCCAAATACTTTATAAAACCACTTCCAATGCTTCCAACACTATGGATAGCTTTTTTACTCATAGTGTAACTCTATCTCAGTCTAGAAGGGGAATGGCTTTAAGCTATCTTGTCTCCAGCATGCCAGCCTGATTTCTGCACTGTGAGAGCAGATCCAGAGACTGTTAGAGATCTGTTTCTGCAGAATGCAGGCAGCCAAGCTGACAGAGTGGGAACAGCAGTGCAGATTTTATATTTGTTCCACATTGCTCTACAAACAGCAGCATATCTGTCATCTTCTGCGTCTGGCATATCTTCTTCCCTTCCCTCCCACTGTCACTGCAGTGTCATAACATTTCTTTCTTTTTGATTCAGCATGTTAAAAACTACTATGGTTACTTTTTATTTATTTGCAGTCTTCCTGTAGCTTTAGTGTATGTGTGTGTTTGCCATCTGACTGCATCCCACTGCCGTGTGATGACATTGGCAAGTGATTGCACAACTGAAAGATTCATTGCTGCAGCAGATGCAGTTGTGAATGAGCAATAAAATCAGTTAAAACTTTCAAATTAGAAACTTGTCAGTAAAGAAGATAAAGCACACAAATGCAAAAAACAAGGATAAGAAGTCATACAAAGATAAAATGATAAAGCATGGTATAATTAAAAAGGTGAAAGAATATATATGTGGGTTCTGTCATAGTGGTTTTGTACATTCATTTCATAATTTTCTTTTGGCTAACAAAGTGTGGTTTTTAAAGTAAGAACCTGTTCTTTTAAAATAAAATACCTATTAGCTGTGCATTCAATGACACTCATTGTTACACTAGTTACAATAATCCCACTGTGCACAAGTCCTAAAATGTATTTAAAGAGTGGTCAAACACTCTTCTTTTTGAGAGCTCTGGAGATGCTCAGAGTGACTAGAAAACTTAGAGAAATAGAATCAGGTATATGAAGGGCTTTTCTACATGTCCAAAGAATGTAGCTGAGTGAACAGAAAAGTTTAGCAGACTTTGTATTACACAGGAAGATTAGTATTAGATGGTCTGGGCAAATGGTGAGCTAATGTGAAAGAGTAGTGTAAAGTGGTGAATAGTTAATCAGAAAAAAAATAGAGAAAATCTCTGTTTTTCTCTTCACTCTTCTCTTCTCTTCCTCTTCTCTTCCTCTTCCTCTTCCTCTTCCTCTTCCTCTTCCTCTTCCTCTTCCTCTTCCTCTTCCTCTTCCTCTTCCTCTTCCTCTTCCTCTTCTCCCTCCTTCCTTCTCTTCTCCTTCCTTCATTCTCTTCTCCTTCCTTCATTCTCTTCTCCTTCCTTCCTTCTCTTCTCCCTCCTTCCTTCTCTTCTCCCTCCTTCCTTCATTCTCCTTCCTTTCCTCCCTCCCTCCCTCCCTCCCCTCCTATTGAAAAATTAATCTAGCCCTGGAAGTCAGCTCCACAGTATAGGGTTTTTGACATGAGTAAATGTTCTGTACTGACTCTTCCAAGCAGCCAGGAAAATACTCATTTCCATATGCATATGATGAGAAAAGTGGAATGGAGGTTAACACCCCGAGTTCACTGGGGATTTCTGTGGTCTCTACATACTGTCAGAAGGCAAAGGAATATATGCTGTTATTGTGGAACCTAGATGAATTACGGGAACTTACTGAGAAGCCAAGTTTTCCCTTCATGGGCTACCATTCAGAGGAGAAAAAGGCATGTGGGAGGAAAGAGTTGCAGGGTTCAATGCTCACATCTGCTCCAGTTCAGTGCTGCTCAAAATTGGATCAGTCAGCCCCCATATTTCATTTCCTTCTGTAATCTTGACCAATAATTTATAATTGGTATCAGCTGATCATCTGGCTCTCTCTTTCCATGACAAAATGAGTGAGCAAAGAAATTTATCCTTCTCTTTAGTGTCTCAGAGATGATAAAACTTGGAAAGACAAAAAACTGTATTAATTCTTAATGAAGTCTCTGAAACATCCTTTTAGTCAATCTTGTTTTGTTATTTCTGTTCTGCCTTTTTTTTTTTGGAAACTGTTGTGGGGACCCATGCGAGTCAAGATACAACTTTTTCAATCACAATATCATATTTTTGTGTTGTATCAGCTTTTTTCAAGGCCGAATTCCAGGTGAAGGTGCTTGGAGAGGACCTCTGGAGAGCAGTTGCTGAATCAGAAGTACCACACATGCTGCTACATACCTTTGCAAAATCATGCTCATATAGCAGGCCTTCAGCTGTAGATGTCTCCACTCTAGGACTTCCTCTGGTAGTGGTGGTGATCCTCAGAAGTACAGTTTCAACAGAACAAACCAAGGAGGTTTTTCATGCCATTCCCATTCCTCAGTCATTTGGGATTGGTACAGGCTCTAACTAAGCAGCTTCAGTTTTGTGCATGTGCAGAATATTGATGGCCCTTTGAGCTTCTTTGAGCAGAAAGAGGGTGATTCCTCTTGTTAGTATGATCAGCCAGAGGTCTGAAACCAAATAAGTAAATGGATAACTTAAAGGCAGAGCTCATTGTAGTCTGTGGCAGTAAGATGGCAATAATTAAAATCAGTGGTTTCAGAAAAAGGGTAAGAGACTGTGATGCACCCGACATTTTGCCCTGTATGCAGAGTCAGTGCAGCCTCACCTTGAGCACTATGTGCAGTTGTGGGCCCCATGATTTAAGAAGGATGCTGAAGTCCTTCCCTGGAAGAGGCCAGCAAATCTGGTAGAAGGGCTGGAAGGCATGTCCTGTGAGGAGTGTCTGAGGACTTTGGCCTTGTCAGCTAGTCAGAGGCATCAGGACAATTCATTTAATAAGATGCTTTAACTTTTGGTCAGTCTTAAAGTGGTCAGGAAGCTGGACCAGAACTGTAGGACCTGTCTAACTGCGCTGTTCTATTCTTTTCTATTTTACTTGGAGACTTAGATTTTCAAGAGAGAGAACTGTGGAAGGTGGTCAGTCATTCTAGCAAATGTTAGCAGTGCACAGTATGCCTGTTTTCATTCTGATACTTCTCTGCCAGCCTCTGCCAGGGTTGTTATATTGGCTGCACATTTATGACAGGAGAATTCCCAAATTGCATGATGGCAGCTTATAATCTTTTTTATGTGACACTAGTGGTTAAACAAACAAAAGGGCTTAATAAGGTGCCCAGGTGAGCCTTAGATAAAACTGGGGAGACAAGTAAGAGATCATGAGTCTCAGGGATCAAATGGGTAAATTTACTTTCTGCTAACAACTGCAGCATATGTGCAGTCAGCAACCCAATGAGATTAAAGTGAAAAGAAGCCTGAAGTAGAACAGGGTTATTTTTAATAACTTAACAAGAAAATGATTAATTTCTACTACTTTGAAAGCAAAAGCTGAAAAATGTGTGATTATTACTCTGCAGTTTCTAACAGCATGGTAAGGTAGTCTAGATACTTTGTAAAACGAAGAGTAACCTCATGTCACTACAGACTAAGAGATGGTGACAAGTAAGGAAGGTATAATGGAATAGAAAGAAGAAAATTATGGCAAAGCTTTGCCTGAGGTTTCATCATTGCTGTTGGATTTGGTACCTCAGATATGTCCTCATTGCTAACTGCAAGTGAGGAGAAAATTTCTCTGTGCTAGAACAATTTCCATGTAGAATCTTTGTGCCTCTGGAACCTGTCATTGTATCATGTGGATCTGATGGTCTGGGCTGGCCCAGCATTGGCATAAGGCTCTCTTAGAAGTCATCTCTGTTCCGGATTAATCTTATTTATCCAACTGTTTGTGTTCAATTTTCAGGTTGCTCATTTCCTACCACCCCTTGTGCTTATTTTCTTTTCAGCTAAATTAATTTCAGCTAACTTTTCTCATGCCATTTAACCTAGGGATTCAAAGAAAAGAAACATCTGATAGAAGATATTTTATGGCCTGTGCTCCTTGAGCCCTTGAGTTGTGAGACTGTTGTCAGTGTTTTTCTTGGCACAGCCCAGCCTCCTGCAGTACAGTGGTAGCTGGGAGCAGTACAGTGGTAAACCCACCAGCAGCAGAATGTGAGCCAGTCTTTGTTTTAATCTGGAGAGCAATCAGCATTGCCATTAGTATAAAAAAAAACTCTCTAGGATGCATGCTTAACAGTTTGGCTTTGTGTTTTATTTTGTTTTTGTTGGGATTTGCTCATGAGTAAATCATGTGAGATCTCCAAATAGCGATTGGCACGTGAAACAGAAGGGAGCCTGTGGCTGGTGGAGCAGGAACACACCGTGTGCTGGGTCTGACCAGCCTGCGGCAGTGTGCTCACACCGGGCACCCAGCCAACCTGGAGCACTTCAGCTCCTTTTTGCCCAGTTTGGATCTGAGAAATCCCGGGTTTTCCAATGCTAAGACGAGGTAAGAACCTCCCACACTGGCAAAACACTGCCACAGTTGCCTCCCACACTTGAGAAAGGTCTTTGGTGGCCACACATCCAGCCACCAAACCACTTGAGCAGATGGCATCAAGCAGTGCAGGGGACTAGTCCTCTCCCCTCCCGCATGGATGAACCACTCTGGGTGGTGTTTGCCACCCAGAGATTGTGTTATAGGCTCCATTTTCAGAAAAATTAGAAGCAACATCTAATGGCATTGGGATATTTAGTTTGCCACTGATTTCTACTCCACTTCTTTTTTGATTGACGCTGTAGAATTAAACAAAGTGCACCTGGGATGAATGAGGATGTTTCCTTTGGCCAGTTTTAATGGAAATCAGCAGGGGGGTGAGGGGAGATATTGTACCCATGCCTCTGATGGCTGGAGCCTGCTTCCAGCAATGTCCATGTGCTGTTGCCTCTAAACCACTGGGATTTTCGGTCAAGTGGTGATGAGAAAGGTTAGATGTTGCTTTCTGTCCTGTTATGCTTGATGCTGTGAAGAGAAAGATGGGCATGTTTAGAGCAGGCAGGGTAGACTGGGAGCTATTCATATGGAAGACTTGAGGTTGAATGGTCCCATCTGAGCAAACAATCACTTGGATGGTTTTAAATTAGAAATGAGTCTTGTGGGACAGGAGGGTCTCCTGTGCAAACACTGAAGTGCAGTGGACACTTCAGACTGAACCACTGGTAGTTATGTGCATTTCGTCTGTATTGGAGAGAACTTGCTGGGTAAAATGACAGTAACTTAAGATGTTGGTTACTGTAATTGAGGGAAATACTATTCCCTCCTCATCTGCAGCTGACTGGAAAATCTAGATGTGTCTTTTACTTTCTCTGATTATGTTATATGCTGGCAACAGAATGAAATGAAAAGTAGCTTGAAGTGATGATCTGTTCATGCTCCAACCAGAGTATGAAAACTGCAGAGAGAGGGAGAAAATATGTTTTGAAATAATCACCGCATGTCAGCCTGCTTCAGATTGTCAGCACTCTCTTTTAGTCAGGACTATTGTGGAACATATGGATATCTGTATGCCTTTATGTAAACACTTTGCTGCCAGTTACCAAATATTTATGAGCATTATGGACAAATTTAACTGGGAATGTTTTGCAGAGATCAGTGAATACTGAATTAGTGCTTAAGCTAAATCCATATACAATGAGAGCCTGAGTGAGAAGCTTGTGTGAGAAACATTCAAAGTTGAAAGAGGGAGATTCTTTAAAGAGTTAAGACCAAAATCCACTTATAGCTGAGTTGTCCTCAGGTCTCTTCTGCTCACTTTGGCTCTGCCTCCTTCTAGGATCACACTCCCATTTTGACCTGAAATAATTTGTGTAGGGGGTGGACTTGTCATTTCCACCACCGTGCTGTGGGGCTGGCACATACAGCCCATGGGTGTGGAGGGGATTTCATTCACTTCCTTTTGGCTGTGCAGCATGAGTCCTGCTCCACATTTGGAGCTGTGGGACACGGGCAAAGCGAGCTGAATGTTGTGCTGTCACGAGTCTGGCAGTAGTGCAGCTGAGTGCTTCGCGTGATAGCTGAAAACCCCTGCTGAAGTTTAAATCTGTGCGCTGCCCTGGGCAAGCTGGAGTTTGCCCTTTCTTAGAAGATCAATGAACAAAAAGAAACAATGGGTGCTTTAGAAAAGGAAAAGTTGCCACACACCAATGCTTTACTTATTGCACATGTCCATAATTTCTTCATGTTTAATGTTTCATGCAAGCAACAAGGCAGCAAAATCTTGGCAATGTACATTTAGTTTCAAATAACTGCTTGCTCTCTCTGCACAGTGGTGTTTGGAAAGCAAATGTTTGGTTAATACGTGGTTAAGCACTTTTGCAATACAGAGTATGTTCTTCATTGCAAGGTATCCTTTCTGAAAAAGCAAAGTGTACTTTTGGTTTTTGAATCCGTGCAGACATAGTTTGTAAGCAGTGATTTAGATTTCGCAAATACTTCAGGAGCCCTTTGAACTTGTGTGTTGGGTAGGTCAGTGCATGTTAAATATTTTTATAAGTAGTTTTCTATGCATTTTTGCTTCCCTCTTCCTCCCATGCATTTACTTTGCACAACCAATATTCTCTGAAAATGCAACTTCAGGTATTTTGGGCAAAACACATGCCATGCTCTGCATGAACTGAAAGGACCATCATATTAAGGCAGTGCAGGAGGGAGAGTGAGCATGCACAGGACTATAGATATTAATATTTCTAAGTTTGTTTTTTTGTTTTTATGATATAATTTATTTTCAATTTGTCTTTTGAGCAAGGAAAGGACTAAGGGCAGACCTACTAGTGCTCAGCAGCTTGTAAACTTTACCCACGGCACAGGTTTGACCTGAATGTGGTGGCAAGGTTGCCGTGTGAACCAACATCATAGAAAACTTGTATTTTGAGCCAGCAGGGACAAGTATGGCACCAGGAATACAGACTGTAAGAGTCCTATGTTCACTGAAGTTGCTCAGGCTGGGTCTGCAATCCTCAGACTCTGATGAGTAAAGCGGGAGTTTCCCAGCAGAGTGTAAGTATGGAGTCAGACATTTCATCCTTATTTCCAGCTGAGAGAGGATGAGGAGCCTCTTAAACTAGCTTCTAGCTGCATCCATCCCCAACACCCTCTTCCAACAGCAAGGATCAGCAGGCACATCTCAAGGCCATCTCATTAGTAGCCTTTGGTACCCTCGAAGTTTCTGCTATTTGTGGATCAGAGAGGATACTAGTGATAAATGCATCGTTCATGATACTGCATGGCACCTGTGAAATACTGCCAGTCCATGTTTCCATGCTTATGATTCTTGTGTCTGCTTTACCTCCAAACTAAATGTTGGTAAAAGCTGTAGATGAAGCCCATGGGAATTCAGCTGTAAGCATCTACAGCGGTGCATTAATTACCCTGAAATATTAGATCAAATTAAAAATTATCAGATGTTTCACAGTCACCAAACAGATGAATGGAAATTATTAGCATCTAGGCATCTCTTCCTTAGTTTATCACTTGCTAACTGTTAATTCAGTAATTTAATATTAAATTAATTAGAAAGTAAAGAGATGCTATAGAAAACCCCAGAGGGGAAAAGAGGAAAGATGCATGCATGTATGGAAAGATGTAGAATGCATGAATTAGACCCTTGATAACATTCTAAAACTGAAAAAAAAAACCCCAAACCTTTAAAATACTTTGTTTACCCAGTATCCAATATAAAATCAAGCTTTTTACAATTCTTTAATCTGGAAGCATTATCTTATTTATTGTCTAGCATAAGCTTAACATTGTGATACATTGCTGCATTAATTTTAGTTATGTTTAAGAAAGACTGGTTGTTCTTTCTAGTTTTTGTTTATTTGTAACAAAATAGTAAGTATTTAAAGTTGAAGACTGGTGGCATTCATTTTATGTGTGGTCTATTTTATACATTATGCATGGTGTCTCATGTGTGTTGCTATATATTTCACTTTTTTGTAGAATTGAAACCATTGCAGTTCCAATTCTAATAGCTCTGCTGCCTTTCTGGTTTTATTCTGTAAATCTGAAAAAAAGGAATTTAGAGTGTCTGCCATTCTAAAAAACGAAATCAGGCCAGATGTGGCAGTATTAACACTTCACTGTTCACCAAAGCTTTGTACATTCAGTAGGAGATGAATTATTTTAGTTTGTGAGTAACAGCTATTCTAGAAAGGCAAAAGGTGAAAATTTTATTTTAAGAAAACTGAAATTCTGATTTCTACAGCTTCAAACAAGAATGTCATGTTTCATTATGCTGGCATTTGTTTTTTTGTTCAACTACCAGGGAGTGTACATGAATTAAGAGAACAGTATTAACATGTGTGTCCACAGCTAACTCTATTCTCAATGCAGATAAAGTAGGAAGTTTTGCTTAGTTTCTTGAGCCGCAGAGAAATTCAGGAATAGACCAGGGTCACAGTGTCCTAGAAGAATTCTGTATATACACAGAAAATACAGAAGATCCCTTTCTAAAGTAGTAACTTTAAAGTATTCAGCTGAAATTAGCAGATGAGCACATTGTCTGATGATGAAACTGCCATATTAGGAGTCTGTTGATATGATAAAACAGTTTCACATATTGACAGAAAAGTCAGTGAAACTCCTTTTGTCCTACAAAAGTTATTTTTTTCGCAGAGTAACTCTTGCAACCCTGACTGTAGTAGGCTCTTCTTTTAAAAATTGTGTGCAGTTTGATTGATTTGGTCAAAGGAAAGTAAAAAAAAAACATTTGAAACCCTTAATCCATTTTATGGTGTGGGGGTGTGTGTATGTCCACACTGTTTTCTTCTGCATCCTGTAAGAAAGAAGGAAAAACTAAAGCTGCCATTTGCTGTAATTATACTGCAGAGTATGTTTCTGGCTGAGTTATAAGCTTCAATCACTGGTATCTATTACAACTAAAGCTGCCCTGTAGGTAAATTATTTGGTTTAAGTGAATAACTTATGCTTTAGCAGCTGTAGATCAAAGGCTATGACCAATTCATTGAACACCATGAGATTCTTGCAGGGATTTAAAAAAAAAAAGTTGTTGTAGGAGATCTGAATAGGTTTCCTGTTCTTCTGTTTAACTTCATAGTTTGAAAGCCTCTTTTGGAGGAAAGAGCACAATGTATAGACTGTTATCAAATGCAAAATATGACCATGTGTGAATGCGCAAATAAAGTGAGAAATGTTTGTGGAATGATCACAGTATTTGCCATTCTTTTTTGTATTGCCAGAGATAGCAAGTGGGAATAACTGATTTTTGTTTTAGTTTATGCTGTGAAAAAAATTGGGAGTAAATTACTTGGGGTCAAATGAAGCAGTTTATTATTCTGCCATACAGGAGAATATACATTTCTCTGCTTTCAAGTGATCTTTTGTTTCCTTTTTAATTATCACACCAAGGACAATTTGTTTTCCTTTTTGTGGGGAGGAGGGGACAGCATACATTTGCAACTGGTTTTGGTGAATAAACTATTCATGTGCAGAATTTTTCCCTGCTCCGTGGTTAGATATCACTGTTCAGGCTCTCTGTTGCTAGCCTGAGCTGTATGTTACATCTCTCACAACAACACACTAAATAATTTATTTTAAAAGATCAGAAGCACTTGGTTTGGAAAGAAATGTGAGCTGCACCAAGGGCAGGGCTCCCACAGGGGTATCCCCTTAGTTTGGGGAGTGGGATATGCAGAGGAAGACACAGCGTGGCTCCATGGGAGTACAATGTGAGGAAGGAGAACCTGGTGTGGCTAAGAAACACTGGTACTTGAAGGCTGCCGCTTTTTAATTTGTACACATGTGAGTAGTTGAATCTGAAGGACTTCAGAAGTGATGCAAAATTAATTTTCGATTTTCAGTTAATTAAGACTCCCGATCTGTGTAAAGAAAAAAAATCACTTACAGAAGTGTTATGTAGAAGTAATCTGACCCAATTTTCAATGTGAGCCTAGCAAATTTCTCTTGTTCTTATACTAATTAATTCTGGATTGAGAGTGTGTTTCAATTGTTTTGAAAAAATACTCAAGTGAAACTTTCAGAATCAAGAATTCAGATTTTTTTATTTTTTTTTGCCAGATATTCAGTAAAACCAGTTTAACAGGCCTGTTTCAGCATAGTGATCAGGATTATTGAAAAAAATTCATTAACATTATTATGAAACCCCTGTGCTCTGTTGTTGGGAAGAAGATTCATTAAACATGTACTTTTTTTACCTCTTCCTCCTGAAGTGCAGCCTGGGCTAATCTTCAGTGACAGTAAGAGCCACTGTACTGCAAAATGAATGGGGGACTCATGTCAAGCCTGGATTTTCTGTAATGAGAGGGCATGCTCTCATAGGCCAGTTGTGTCTACATCATGCTGTGCTGGTCCCAGTGGCACAAGAAACAAGCAAGCAGTCCAGCAAGGACTTTGCCATTTAATTCTTTTGCAAGATTTTCAATTACTTAATTCTCTTTCTCTGTTTCACGACAACTGAAAGCTGTTAGCAAAATATTTTCAAGCTATTTAGCTGCCATACAGTGCATGATGATTCAAGGTTAAGCTGTTGAAACAAACATTAAAGCTAGCTTTATGATCACTTACCTTATTCCCACTTTAAGCATATGTTATTTTGCAAGATACACATCAGTGGAAAAGCTGGGTCAGCAGCAGTGATGGAAATGTTGGATTTGATCGTGGGTGTATCTGCAGACCCACACAGTTCTCGACAGTGGTTGTATTGTAATCACATTAGAGACTTTTTTGATACTCCAGGCCTGCATTTAATCACAGCAGTTGCAGGTAACTGCTTCACAAACAGCTTCTTTTAGGCTTCAAAGCTGCCATGAGGAAAGGCCAGAGGTGACCTCTTTCTTTGCATCTGTGAAACAACCTACTAGGTTTTCTACCAGTTCAGGCTATGAACTGCTCTTGCTCTCATCTATGCCTAAGGAACTATACAGATGCCTCACCTGTCCTCAGAACTGATTACAGACATAAAGCCCTACAAAAAAAATAAAATTGGAGCTGCACATTTAAAAAGCCGTAACTTCACACTTTCAAATAATTACAATTATATCCCCTCATTAATAGCTGAGAGTTTAATATGTGCATTCAGCAGCTTAATAAACTGTTGTGTGCCACTAAACCTAAATCCAGGCTCTCTTTTTTAACAGTGAACCAAATTCAGGCACCACATCCAAATCCAGAAAGCTGTATTTCCTAGCATAAGCAATTAAATCTGCACAAAGATACAGTTCAGTTTTTTCCTACATAAAAATCGTCATGCCTTACAGATCTTTCAGAGGAGAAGAAAGTCTTCCTTGGCAGAGGTTGAACACATTAATTAGCATTTAAATATTTGTACTTAAATACCCAAAAAGGTATTAAGGTAGTCTGTTGAATAAAATGTATTAACAGTTAACATAATAAAGCATGATAAAAAGTTAAAGGTTTTCTGGTTATTCCTCTGTGTGCCAGGAGGAAGGATTAGGGCATAATTAAGGGTGGATACCTTCATCTTTGGTGGACCTGGATGCTGTTGTCTTTGCACATATTGTGCAAAGGATTGTGCTTCATATAGATGGATTTCCTAGGTACTCATCTGAAACCTTTCTTGTTGAATTTGGAGGATATTCCTGTATTGTTCTCAAAAAAATTAATTCAGAATTGGGTTAATCAAAATACTAAATATCACTAAAATATGAGTGTGGAAGCTCCCAACAAATCATCACTTATTTTGTACTTCTGGAGAGCAAAAGTATCTGTCTGTCTAGAGTTCCTTGATCATCCTCATATTTCCCATATTGCAATGATTTATTACTGGGGGTTTGGGGATTTTTCTTTGCCTTGAGCTTACTTTCTGTTCCAGTTGAAAATGTCATTACGAGTAACAAATGTTTCTTTGTTTTTTTGTTGTTTTTTTTCATCCCATACAGTGTGAAAGGAGCAGATGCTGGGAACGTGATCAGACTATTTGTACCAGATATTGGGATGTTCATTGCTAGTCTGACAATATGGCTCATCTGCCGCAACATGTTTCAGAAGCCAGTAACGGAGGATGCAGCACAGTGGAACATGCAGTTTGAAAATGAGGAGATGGTATCAAATACACATTTCTATCTGTATGGCTTCTAGTGAGCTTTGACATTCCTGTGTTCTGAAACGGTTTCATGAGGGCTGGCTATGTTAAGAAGTAAACTTTCTTTCAGGAAATGAAATGATTGGTTTTAAATTGGAAAAATCTAAAGTTATTATGTGGAGAACATAAAACAGAATATGAAAAGTGGTAGATATGCTACAGGATTTTTCAAATAATTTTGAGTCAAGAAACAATCACGAGAGTCTAGCACAAGTTTTTCTTCATCAGAGCTCCTGGTTAAATCTGACAAGGTTATTCTGCTACATACTGTTCTCAGTTTCTTAGATAGCATTCCTATTTCCAAATTCGTTATCCAAGTATAACAGAATCATCTGAGTGATTATCAGAAATGACTCTTAAAGAACGGAAGAGAGAATGTGTACTAAATTCATGGAAGGGGTTACCTAAAACTTTGGTCATACTGAGTCTTATCGAGAATGATTTGGGGGAATGACTTAGCTGGAAGTGTTGATGTGTTTGCTGTGCCTTTTACTAGTGGGGAGAAGAGTAGCAGAGATACCAAATGCAGAAAAATCCACAGAAAGAGGAAAACAGTTTTATAATGTAAAAAGCCACAGTGGAAATTCAGGCCAGGGCGCAGAGAAATTTCTACTACTAATCTTAACATGTTTTTTATCAGACTGTCTAGCATGGCTTGGGGCTCATTTTCTGTCTTCTTTTACATAGGGGGGGAATGTTTTTTCTTTACTCTCAAAACACCACTTTTAGGGGAGACAATTTCAATTTGCTCATTTCAAATAGAAATTGAACTTTGAAGTGGGTGAAATACTTAGGGGGATCAGTTGCCCATTTTGGTGCCACAGTATAGAGTAAAAAGAGGCCTCTCTTCATGTTGCCTGGTTGTCTGGATTGTGGCAGTGCCAGACGCTGGTCAAGTTTCTAGCACATGAGAGATCAATATCAGGACTGTGCTTTATACTCAGTTGCAGTTGGAATTCTTATGGGCACTCCTGGCAACTGAGGATTGCCTGAAGGTTGCAGTGCTTTAACTGCACATTGGAGGATATGTAGGGTTTGATGTGCGTATGCAAAGCTTTGTGTCTCCTGGAACTCGGTTTTATCAGCTTTAAATCTGCTTTATCGTTGAAACTGTGCAAAATGGATTTTGCAGGAGGCTAGAACCATGAGCTATACCCAGAAAAGGAAGAATTGTGGCTTATTAGCATGGTTTGTGTTCAGCTCTTGTCTTAAACGAATTTTATTTTACCAAAGTAAGTTCCAACAGACTTCTTTGGTGCTCTTGATCTTCTGAAAAGAAGGTATTCATAAGCACAAAAAAGGAATAATCTGATGGCAGCAACTCAGAAGAAAGATGGGCATAGTTTTCTTCCTCTGAAACCAGATGATGCTGTTTAGATATTCACTTTTTCTTTGGTTCAGAGGTGAGCCTGAGGCTGGAGTCTGGGTCAAAGGGAGCTCAGTGTCTTGGAGAGGATGAGTGCTGGCTCCCAGGCAGGGTTCAGTAGTCGTTTCCCTCCAGTGCAAGGAAAAAACTGAGCAAACAAGCACTAATTGCATGGCAGAGTGCAGCTTTTCATTGGGCTGGTCCTGGACTGGCTACCTCAATGCCAAGGAAAGGGTATTCCACAAGGGAGGAAGGAGGGAGAGAAGAAAACTGTGACTGCAGAGAAATATGAATACTGGGCAAATAGAAATATGTGTAAATATGTTATTCTTCACATCAAAACCCAGTGAATATTATTTGTGTTCTGTAAACTGCATGCATTGCAGAATATTTAGTGCACATAGCAGCTGTGTTTGGATCTAGTGACACCCAAAGCTCTATCACAGACATTTTTTAAAAAAGGGATAATATTTTCTGTTATGTGAGGGGATCCCAAATACTTTAAGGAATTCTACCCTTCACAGCCAGGTTGATGAACCTGCAACACAGTAATCTGCTGGCTTTTTAAAGATTGAATGAACTGGAGAGTGGAAAATCAAATACCAATTAAACATATTTTTCCACACCTCAGTTTTCTCTTTCAGCTGTCTGCACATAACTGCTAGTAGTAGGAGGAAGCAGAAGCAGGTGAATCTGCTAGGAATAAGTATTTGTCAGGACTGACTGTAAGGAACTTAATGCATATGCAAATGAGGCCACTGAATGTCTGAATTTGGGAGAATGCTGGCACGGTCTAAAATGAATCCAAACTATGTAGGTTTCATGTAATTTTCAATTCTTTCTTGGTAGAGTACACTGGAAAAGGGAAGACTTAGTAAGTGACCAGTTCTTTGAATTCTTCAGGAGCTGACTGATGCCTGTGGTTCTATGTTGGTGCAGCTCATTACTGATGCTGTAATTCCATTGGATTAGAAAACACAAACTGACTTGCAGCAACAGCTGTCCTACAAAAAGACACTCCAGGAAAAATGCTGAGATTGGTACTGTACCTCCAAGGGAAATAGTCCTGGGTTTGTTTGACCAGTCCTGTAGCCAATTCTCAAGTTGAAGAGCTCCTGCTGAGAGTTCCTGCCACTAGTGCTCAGAAATTCGTGGTGGAAGATTTCGTTAAGAATGCATCAGTTGATTTAAACAGCCTTAGTAGAGCCTTTAGAGAGGTAATTTTCAGGTTGATAGATGCCTAGCCATGGATGGTTCTATAAATCAAGAAATCAGCACTTCAAAGTCAAAGCAGTGTCTTGAAGCTTTACCTTCTTGCATTAAATTATTTACATTGAATGATTCCCACATCTCTGCTTTGCAGGAGAGTGAAATACTATCAAAACAGGCTTAATTAAAAAATAAATGTTAATCTATTTTCTCTTTCTAGTATTTTTGTATAGGAAAACCTGTTAAATAATTGGTTTAATACTGCTAAAATTGACTTTTTCAAAGGTCTGTGTGAGCCCATCACATTTCAGTTGATATATGGGCATGCTGTAAAAATGCTTCCAGTTGAGTAGTTTGTGTGCTGTATTTTGGCATGGCAGTATCCTCCAGAAACCAGCCATGATGGATCATATTGCTTGTGGATTGATAGGCAATTCAAACCAAGAAAACATATCAGAATCCAAATTAAGAACAACAAGGATTCATTGAAAAATTGATGTCTTTCTCCATTATGCTGCATCCAACTTTAAGGGAAACAGATCTCCATCAGAAAAGTTTATTCTACAGAACAGAACTGGGGGAGGAGGCTGTAAGGCAGTGAGACTCTCAATTATTTGTAAGTAACGCTATCCCAGGAATAAGCAAAGAGTGTGGTTTTAATTAACAGTGAGTCATGGACTAGGAAGGTCTGCCAGATACCAGGCTGCAGTCCAACTCATTACCACCCCTAAATGGTTGCACACTTGGAGCAAACGTGTCTGCAGGCCCTTTTTATTAGGGCTCAGAAAATTTAAAGCAGGTGAATACAGCTGGAGACAGGCCTGGGTTGCAAATGCCGAAAAGCATAATGCCAGTCACAAGGTGTGAAAGGTGGAAGAAAATAAGAAACAACAGTTAACTCCCAGCTGCAGCTGAAAGTACGACATTTTTGATTTGGAGCAGATGGGAGTTTATGTGCCAAAATGCAGATACAGTATATACAGTCTGATAGGTATTAGAAAGGAAGTAGCCTTTTCTTGAGACTGTGGATGAATTGCTTGATGTTTTAAGTGACAGTGGCAGGAAGGAAAATCCTTCTGCAGTTGCACAAGTTAAACTTTAGAAGAGGTGTTGATCTTAACTGAAAAAAAACCTGTTGTAGTCATCAATGCAACTTCTTCCCAAGGCATTCACTGCCTTGCCCATTGAAGCTTGTTTCTCATGCACCATGTCTTAGAAAGCAAGTAGGACCATTAGGTTCTTGCTTTGTCTCATAATCTGAGGCAAGCTTGGTCCCAAATCTTCTGCCCATCTTCTTTTCTGCAGAAGTCAGAGATCTGTTTGGGATCTCAAAAGGCAGGAAAAATGGAAAAGAAAAAGGAAATAGAGGATTTTTTTTTAATTTTTTTTTTTAAATAAACTAAAGTTTAAGAAGAATGTGAGGAGAGCTTGGCCTGGATCAAGATACTGGGCTGGAATCAGGAGGACCAGCATAGTTCTCACTTTGGCCACGAACTTGGTTTGTGTCCTCAAGTCTATTACTTCATCTGTGTCTTGGCTCCTGTGTCCCTTGGCATGCAGAAGCAGTAAAATGCTTGGTTCCCTAGCTTTGTCCTTCTGAACAGTGGCAGGCTGTTTGCCTTCCTCCTACCTTGAGCACGTAGGGCATTGAGAGCTCTCACTTGGTCCAGGTCCCCAAGTGTAACTGCAGTACATTCCATACAGGACAGAACAGACAGGCTCTGAGAATTGTTCCCATGTTCCATGCCTTTTCCAAGGACTTTCTAGCGCAGGAATTACACATTTAGACCCAGGTATACTTATCCTGAAAGTAACTGGTATCTGTTGGGCAAGAACAACAGTGGGTAAGAGAATACCCCTTTGCAATGTTACAGTTTATCCTGATCTCTCCTAGTGTGAGAATGACTTTAATCCTAAAACATGTGGTTTCAAATCCCTTCCAAAAACAAGTTATTTATAATTATAGCTGCTCTGAATAATCTTGTTAAACATATAATTATCCAGACTCTTTTAAAACCTCATTAATTTCTTGGCTTCAGTGGTGTCATGAAGCAAGGACTTTCACAATTTAATAAGTGTATTTTGATTTTATTTTGAATTTAACACTCTTTAATTTTATGGAAGGTCCTTGTATTACATGTTATAAATCAGAGTGAGATGATATAAGGGAAATCAAATGTATTTATTATCTTCTATATTTGACCTTTTAAAGCTAAGCAATCTCTGGGGGGTTTTCTTAATTTCTTTTGTCATTTTAAATACCTCTTTTTCTGAAAAATCTATAGTTCTGCAATATTCTTTTGAGCTACAGAGATTTTCAGTTCCTCAGCATTTCAGGCAAGATGTTAGTGTTGGTTTAAATGATAATATTATGACATTGATTATCAGGTTCAGAGATTTTAGGGCTGAGCAATTCTACCAGCATATCACCTACTGCATGTCCTGCATAAGAGAAGTGAACAGCTTTGAGAAAGGTCTGATGTCCCAGTCTTTGCAGTTTCATTCTTCTTGCCTTCAGATATAACCTGCCTTAAGCAGTTTGCAGTGATGCCCATGACCCTGTCCACAGGACCATCCCATTTTCCTTGAAACCTTTGATGGGTATATTTCTTCTTAGGTGATTCATTGCTTTGTGTTTGTGTCTTAATATAATTAGATTTTACCAGTATCAAACGTTCACCTGACTTGATTAGCTGTAATTAACATGGGATGCTTTGGCCCTGATTTCTCTAAACATCTTCTTCCCATATCCTCTTTCAATATTTGCTTCTCTTCTGAGATAGAAAATTATTGCTACTGTGGGAAATACTGTGGAAAAAGAACTTCTTAGAGAGGGTTAGAATGTTTTGGTTTCTTTGACCTTCCTGATGATGCCTCTGTTATTCCTCATCTTTTTTCTTCTTGTTGTCCATATTAAGCACAGCACAAGCTCACTTTTTCTAATTGTTTATTAATGTTTCTCTGGTTCTGACCTCTGGAGAACTGGTCAGACCCACTTGGTCTTTGTGTGCTTTGAACATGGTATAAACAGGATTTAATTTTTTTTCCTGTGGTTTAAAAAAGAGTAGATGAGTCTCCCTTATCTCTTTACTTGTGATGTTTGTAGTGGTGAAGTTTGCCAGACCTTACGCAGCTGCCTCCCTCAGTAACAATTCTAATGCATCTCATTTTAACAAGGGTCAAAAGTTTACAAGTTACATTAGCTCCTTGGTTTGATGCGCATGTCTTTGGATAAGTCTTAACACAAATGTGTAATTACACTAGAGCAGGCTGCAGCTACATGATGTTACATAGTGCAGTGCCTTGTGTGTTACCAAAGGCTGTCAGCCTGCTGGGCAGGAAACTTCAGTGCACCTGTCCTGTTCCGGGGAGAAACATGACAGGATGCAATTCTTCTTGTGGCAGCTCTTCACTGGAGTTACTAACAGTTCTTCCTTCCAAACTTTGAGACACAGAGTTATTAACCAACAGATTAAAATCCTGGAATGCTACTGCCTTTGGATAGCCTAAGTGATGAATAACGCAGTAGGAAAAATCTCTTGGCTTGCGGAATTCAGTCTGCTGTTACTGCAGGCAGCTGTATCACACAATTCCATCTGAAGGTAGGAAGCACCATTTCAAAAACAGGGCAATTTTCCTTCATCCCATTGTTTCAGAAATTACCCTGTTCTGTAATTTTGCTCTCCTGGTGGTTAGAAAACATCTGATTTATATTGCATATACTCATAGCTGCATTATAAAGTTTTTAGTTCTTTTTCTTTTAGTTCTTCTGCTCTTTTTGCTTCAATGTTTCCTTCTCTTGAATTAATTTCCCTGATAGTTTGGGATAAAAAACCTACATCTTTCTTTAAAGGTTGTTCTGCAAGACAGAAGACAAGTGACTTTGGATCCTCTTGTAGATTAGACGTCCCATTCTCCAATTCATCCCAGCAGTCAGAGGGTCTTCAGGGTGGTACTGGAGAAGTACCCAAATCACTTTGGTTTGCAAAAAACCACAGCACCATGGTTGGGCTATTTATTCTCCTTCTTAGCAAGAAGCATACTGGTACAGTATGTGTATTTCTTGGCCAGGAATTACTTCATGTGGGCGCTGTGCATACCTGCTCTAGATCAGTTAACTGCATTGTGCCTTGTAGTCACAACCCAACCCTTCCTTCACTTCCATTTGCACTAAAAAATAAGTGTTTAATTGTCTCAGGCCAAACCACTGAACTCTGCCTATGAGTTCCCCTCTCTCTAGCATTTGGCTTCCGTGCCTGACAACCTTCTGAAGTCAAGATGTGAAACTGTATTTCAATATTGGCCCAGTGAGCCGTGTGCTGAAATCACTCAGTGTTTGCTCAGGTGTGATGGGTACTTCGGGAAGTGAAATAATCTCTGGTTCTCTCAGTACAATATCTATTGTATACAGGATTGAATGGGCTGCCTTCCTGTTATCCTGATTCAGAACTGGGCTTGTCTTTATTAATTTATTTTTCATTTCCTTTGACTCGTTAAATGCTTCTGTCCGTATGTGCTTCCAGTAAATAACTGATCCTTTTTTTTGTAATGCGCTACTCTTTCCCACAGGAGATTTTACTGTGGGGTTGTGTGTATGGCATTTATTACTATAAAATACTGCAAACACACTGAACATTACTTCTGATCTACAATTATCTTTCTGTGTAGGTCTTTAATCCAAGCTTTAGCACACTTAAGATGTACCAGTGATAAAATTTTTCAGTAAGATCTATATGACTTAATTTAGGATTTTCTTTTCAGCGATTCAGATGAGTAATATAAATTATGAAAATAAATGGCTTAAATTCCAAGATGCACCTGTCTCATTAATGTCACACATTCCAAAATGTTCACTGCAGTCCCACACTTGATTAATTCAGCTCATTTCTCAGGGTCCTCTCCTGAAGTCATATAGTTTCTTTCTTCTCTTCCAGCCTGCAGCTACCTCTCCATGCCCACCCCATGTGTGGGCAGCCTGATGTTCCCCTCTGGCTCTCTGTAGACCCTATGTACCTCACACAAGATGACCTTAAAGAAGGCTCTTGCTGAGCAGCCCCATTTCTGTAGGAATCAAGTTCAATGACATGTGGGAGTTGTTTATGAGGAAATGTTTGAGTCTATTCCGTGGCAGGAAAAGCAAGGACATCAGCTTCTCACATGCTGATGCTTTCAGAACAGCAGTGGAGTTCTATGCTTTCTTGCCAAATTGAAAATTCAATAAATGATTGTGTTAACATGGTTTAGTATTGACCGCAGGTTAAAACTACAGTCACTTATATCACATTAAGGGCTTGCAGTTCCTTTGATGGTGAAAGAAGTAGCAGCTCAATTTCTTTTCCAGCTTTTGTGCTCACAGCTGTGTCTGTCTAAGTAATATTGTGTTATTTTGATTATTTCTTCTATATGCACTTATGTATGTGCTGCTTCTAAAAGCAGGTAAGTAATTAATTCTTCCTACTACTGCAACTATATTATATTTAAAGATAAAGGCTGAAGATCTTTTTTTAAGGGGGGGAAGAGGGTTCTTAGAGCAAAATTAGTGGGGAACTCAGTCATGTTATGATAGGTTGAATGGAGTAGCTAAGTGACTATGGAGGCAATTGAACTAAGTGTGAGAGGAGAGAGATAGGGAGTCTATTTCTCTTGTTCTGCTGGTATAACTGAATCACTTAGCTTTTCTCAGATCATTCCCAAACCAAGCTGCTCATTACAGGGGCTTTTTGAAATGAGAAGTCCAGAAACTGGGGCCTAATGCCTTTAACAGACTTAATGTCTAATAAATTCTATCTGTGTTCCTCTATTACAGGTATGGAATAAAAATCTCTGATTAGAGGTAAAGAAGTAGTTCTAGCTGGTGATATCTTGAGAGAATCACAATTTTACAGAGGCAGTGTCAACAGGATGGTGTGACTGTGAGTCCCAGGGCACACAAACTATGGGGCAGCATGTAGACAGTCCAGCCCACTTGAGAGAATGTGGTGTGGCTATCAGCAGCAGGGGTTAGAAGTCTGTGCTGAGGTCTGGAATGCTGCAGCTAGAAAAGTGTAGCATTCCCACTCTCCTCTGTTTGTTTCCTGATACTGGCTGGGAGGAAATGTCAAAATACTGAAAAGAGGCTATTTTTACAATATTTATGAGCCAGGTGTAAGGAAGAAGCATTTGAACCCCCATAGGAACTTGTCTTATGAGCTTAGCAGTGTATGCCTGAGGGGTCCCAATAATTACTGCAAAGTATTCATAGGGGTGGGAGTTATGAGGCTTGCATCCCCCTTAGTTGCAATAATTCTGGCCAGTTAAATTTTGTTGCTGTCAGTATTTGAATTTTTGAACGGTTTAATTTGTGTCCCCTCTAGAATTGAAAAGTCAGTAAATGAGAAAATTTGTGTTTACAGGCACAATACTATTAAAAGTAGGTGCAAAGCAAGGGTTGCTCTGAAGCAAAAATGAAGTTTAGGTTAGAGTTAAGGCTTCCTGTTAGTAAATACAACTCTAGGACTAGAGGATATCTCTGTGCAGTAGTGTTTATACTGTACCAGATGAAACATTTTAAAGTTGGATGTTGAAAAAGCAGCCCCCAAAGTAGCTAATGGACATTCTGGCCCTGGCCACAATAGTAGCTGCCATAGCTGCCACAGGAGCTGCACTGTTTCCTTGCCTGTTCTCTATCTCAATTTGGCAGTTTAAAAAAGTGTTGTACAATAAATACTCCAGGGACTTCCACATGATTGCTAAAAAACCTAAACTGCATTTAGTTTGTTTATAAAAAGTCCTGGGGCCCTGCTCTGCAGAGCAAGGGTCATGGAAACACATGTTTATGGCTTCACAAATGCTCTATACTCCTTGAATGGAGAAGTTTATTTGATTTAATCAGCATCCACAGGGATCCTGTAATTGCATAATAGGTAATTTATTATGGAAGTAAAAGTATTTTTCTAACTGTAGCCTATGTAGCACGGGTTTGTAGCTTTAGACTAATCCACATAGTAAAAAAGAGCTTTGCAAAGCAGTCTGACTGGAGTAATGGTGTTCTGTGATGAGTGCATACTTGTATAGCTTTTTAATCATCAGAAAGTGTTAAAACAACAAGCACATTATCACCATGTTGAATGTGAAAACTGTTCAATGTTTGCCTGCCTTCTGCAATTTGAAGTGCTCAATGTGAGAAAATGGAAAGCCAGCCCAGATGATCCAGTTAGAGGGAAGTGAATATGAGAGTAGGGAATCCAAAGTTTGTCTTTTTGACATACACTGGAACATGGCCTTTCATCTGCTTCTGCAAAGGAAAATGGCCTTTCATCCTGGATAGTGAGTTAAAAACAGATATATTTCTTTTTTTTAAAAAAAAAGAAAGTAAAATCAAACCTAGAGCTGTTTAGCTGTCATAGTCTTTGCTGACATAATCATCAACTGTGTCACAAAACCAGGCAATTCTTGCACAGCCATATAATTTATAATTCTGGCTGCCCTGAAAAGCTGCAAGCCAACATGCATCTGTCCTGAAAAAGCTTCTGGGACTCCATATTACGGTTGTTGTTGATAATCCAATTTGCCAGCTTGTCTTAAACTGAGGAGAGCGGTTGAAGAACTCCAACTCCCAACAGACTTTTGCCGTTTTAGAGGGAAAACTTGGGAAATCAGTTTGGTATTTCCTGAGGTTCAGAGAGCTGAAGTTTTCTTTCCAACATCCAATGACTTCAATAACACCAGAAGTAGGTTGTTCTGCATTTCCTGTGAATGTTTGTGACGTCTTAATTTTCTTGCTGAACTTGGAATTCATATTTTCATATCTAAATAAAAACTAAAAACCTAGAAATGTGAACTTCTTTGGTAACTCGTTGACTTTGAAGCTTTTAGCTGTACTTAAAGTTTATAAGCCTCAGTCCATGGAAACTTTGGACCATCACCTCCTTCTCAGCTTCATTTATATCCATAGAAATATCCTCTTCCCTGGTGCTTCTCCATGGTTGTGCTGTGTCATACATGTCAGGACTAGATTATTAATGCTTAACTCTCAAGGCAAAATATAGCTTAAATGTTCTTTAGATCAATGAAGTAAGATTAAATAGCCTAGTAAAGTTAAAAAAATATGGTTCTAGAAATGACAGAAAATCCAAAGATCCATTTTGAGGAGATAGCAGTATGAATTTGGGCATTTTACACCTGAGGGTAGGAAGGAAGGTAGGAATGAGAGACAGAAAAGGGTATTAAGTCCCACCTTTCACTGCAATGTTTTTGTGTGGTTTTTTTTTACCTCTGTGTCCTCCTTTTTATTTTATTCTCTGAAGATATTGTGTGTTTTCCTCCAATTTATACTGAAAAATATTTTGATTATTTTCATTTTCCCCACAAGAACATTTTCTGCTTGTTTGGAGAATATTTTTTTTAATTTCTTTTGTGATTCTTCAGACTTTTATTTCCTGTTCCAGTTCTATGTATAATTAATGTATAATTTTAAGCTGTAATAAATATATGAATCCTCTCTTCATGTTTAACATAGTATTCAAAGAGAGATGAATCCTGATGGCCTTCCATGAAGTTATTTATTTATTTTTAAGTGATTCCTATACAATTTTTAAGTGAGTCGATGTTTTAATGCATACTGTCCTCAGCAACCTGAAGGCACAAGCTGAAGAAACAGGGTCTCCTTCACACAGATCCATGTGTGTAGATTTGTGTGATTAGTGTGCCATTTCATACCCTTTAAATGCCCATCAGTCCCACTCATTCTCTTTCTTTGGCGTATCGGTGCTATTGGAGGTTCCACTGTTCACCGGTTGTGTTAAGCTCAAGGCACAGAGCACCAGAACCAGTCCAGGAGCAGCAGGATTGCACCCTAAAGGACAAGGTGAAGAACATGTTAATCTAGTATTTGTGACACAAGCAAAAAGGATTGTAATGTTTGTCCTTGTTTAACTTTCTCACTGAAACAGCAGAAGTTAGGGCAGAAAGTACCGCTGTGCCTACTGTCAGAGTTGTTTCTGAATATTTAATGTTTCCTATCCTTGGGATAGGAGCTCAGATATGAGCAGCAGCAATGAACAGACAGAATGCCTCTTTGTGCTGCATGGCTTGAAATGTGATGACTGCACATTTGGGCTGCCATCTCTCTATTATTTTACATAAGGAGCTAATAATTTATATTTTGAGAGCTGTATAGGTGAATGGTGACATTAAGAAAGCAATTAAAATTCTACCGTAGCCCATGTAAAATATGTATTGCTAGTGAAATAGCTGAATAAATCCAAGAGAAATTAAGATTGCTCAGATCAGCCCTCCTGTATTTATTACATATTTCATTGTCTGTAAAACAGAGACTCTTTAGAATAAGCAGGTTTGTCTGGGGGTTTGCTTGTTTGCTTGTTTGCTTCCCTGGGCATTCACAACAATGTTAATGCTCTGAAGTAAGAGGAGAAAGCTGGCAACAAACTTAGATATGAAATGAAGGAGTGAAGGCATCTACAGGGAATTTTGTTCTTTTGGAAATCCACATAATGTTATGGTACAGAAGAATTTGGTTAAGTTGACTGAGGGTTCATCTGTTCCTACTGCAGTCTTATCTGTTATTGTGGATTCTTTTCTGCCAAAGGTCACCAATAAATATAAAACAACTATTCTGATGAAAAATACCAATAATCTCTCTTTTTGACTTTTACACACACAGATACGGTTTGGCCAGAACTAGTGTTAGCTAATACAAGTCTAAGTTAGTGCCAAAAAAGCTATTCTATATTAAACCAAATGAGAACCTGGCTCAAAACTCTTATTTTTTTTTATTTTTTTATTTTTTAATATGCCCCTACATTTCCATGAATGACTTATTTTTCCATAAATTGTATCTTTGTGTGGGCCTCTTGCTAATCCTACAGATTCTCACTGTGGGTTGATGATTTAGTCTGCATCATTCAATAGTTGTGTATATCTCCTGGTCTCCAAGATACCATGGAGGCTTGATGGTGAAGACCACTGCCAAATCCAAACTGCTCAAGTATGAGGGGCCTTTCCACATTTCCTTATTTTTTCCACTGTGTAGTTCTAGGTCACTGGTCTCATTACCCCTGCTAAATTGTGGTAGATCACTCAAGCTTTCACTGTGTCTCTCCTGCTCACATTTTCACCTTTTCTTACACCATCACTTGATCTCCACATTTCTCATTCCCTCCCCAAGCCTCTCCTTAGTCCATTTCTTCTCTCCCAAACTGCCCTTTAGTAGCCAATGAGTTTCTGTCCATTCATTTCAGCCCTTGTTGCCCTGTTCCAGATCACTCCTACTTGCCCTATTCCAGGTTTTGCATTTAGAGAAAAGGTTGATGAAAAACAGGCTTGGAAAGTGAGATCCATTGAGCAATATCAACCGGGGGTTGCTCTTGTTGGAGCTTATAACTGAAGCCTTTGAGGCAAAGAGCAGTTTAAAAGATATTAGATAGCAAGATGCTTATCTAAGAATGCTGAACTAATCAAACCAAATTTCATATGTTTATGAGCAAGCAGACTGTTGTGCACATGTGGGAGGAATGCAGCCTTTCCCAGAGACCACCCTTAACGTCCTTTTCTTTTGAGACAATTCTGATGTTGGAGCCATCAATGTACATCTCTAGCTTTAGTACATCTTTCTTAGATCTCACTACTTGGCGTAGTCAAAGACTGTAAGAAGACTTCATTGTTAAATAATATATGCATGGGTTTTAGTTTCAAATTCCTTTTTTCTTTCCTTCCTTCTCCTTTAGGCTGTAAGAGAAAAATTAGAGCCAGATGATGCCTTGATGTATGAAGAAGATCTGGATGATGATGACTGTGGAGAAGCAGAATTTGAGGAGACCATGAAATTAAAACTGCTGCGTAGAATTGCCTTCCTAGCGTCCAAACTGAGGGAGTTTATTGGCAATATGATAATCACCACTGGAAAAGTTGTTGTTACAATTTTACTTGGTTCAGCAGGTTGGTGTGTTTGAAAAATTTCCTCAGGAGCCCATTAGATTATGCGTTTAACAAATGAGTTTTCAGCACTTTGGCACCTGCGGGAGTAACAATGGAAATTTTTAAGAGAAAAGAAATTGCTGCTGATTTTATTAAATTAACTCTTTGGCAGGTATTGGAATATGCTGAGTTGCTTAATTTTTTTGTACTGATACTGTGTGGCCCTGTCATTCTGTTTATGATTTTGACAATTGTTCTTATAACTAAACAGTGAATGGGGGACATATTATAAATAACTATATATATTCTGTGTGTATATATATATATTAAAGTGAATGAATAGATTTGGTTTCATCACTTCTAAGTGTAAAAAGGAGCTACCAGCAGCATCCCCTTCCCCAGGTGGATATTTTCTCAACTGGCATACTGAGCTACATGTGCAAAAGCAGAAACAATATACATGTGTGTGACAGCAGAGTGTTTGTCATATGTAAATTACACATTTCTAGGAGTTAAGAACTTTAAAAAATCAAACATTTACTGATTATTCTGTAGATTTTATGTAAATATCTTCATTTCAATAAATGAATCCGTTTTGTTTTAATATGTCAAGGTATTTCAATATGTGTATGAGGTGGCTTTTCACTGTTCATCCATCATGCCTCCTTAGCACCTTATACTTAATATTCATACACCAGAGGTCTCAGGCAGTATTATCTGCCCTTCCAGCCACTTCCTGTTTTTCTCCATGCTTTATGAAACATATTTGCATAGAGAAAATTCCATCTCAGAGGAAATGAGAGAGAAAATTCTCTCGTCTGGAGAATGTTGTGTTGTAAGTGCTGAGATATGGCGTAAGTGAATTGAACAAATTAAAAAAAAAAATTAAAAAAAAGGAGATCCTTCTCTTCTAGTCTCAAAGTTAATAGCAGTCTTTAGAGCTAATTGTAATAATTAGCAGAAAACTGATTGGATTAATTTTTTTAATACACATCTTGTCAAACTTAAGGTTTAACAAATGCTGATATTTTCCACACTTCTCTAACACGCCATGTTTTTATTTTTACAGGTATGATGGTGCCATCTTTGACCTCAGCTGTTTATTTCTTTGTGTTTTTGGGCCTGTGCACATGGTGGTCCTGTTGCCAAGCATTTGATCCGCTGATATTCAGCTGCCTGTGTGTATTAATGGCCATATTCAGTGCGGGACACTTAATCGGACTTTATCTATACCAGCTACAGTTCTTTCAGGAGGTTGTTCCACCAAAAGATTTCTATGCCAGGTGAGAGATACTCTTTTCCTGTTTAATTGTGGGCATGTGACACAATGTGCTGTTACCACATGTTGATGCAAATAACCTCCCACATAATGCTTTAACAAATTTTGTACATACCTTCTTGTTCAGTCATGGAAGAGTCAAACCATTTAAGAAGGAATGATTTTGAATGATAGAGTAGGGAAAGTCCAGACTGGGTAATTGCAGACAGCTGGAGCAGGTTAGGAGGGGAATGTGACTTTTGGTTTTGCTCAGAGTGTTCCTCAGATGTGAGTGTAAATGATTTGGCCAATGCAGGAAATAAAGGAAATAGATGGCAACATTGATACAAGGGCAAGTGTGCAAATGCACATTTGGGTTTTTGTAGAAGAAAATTTAATCCACTGGTGTTTAATGTCATGGTGTCTTAACTGGAGCAAAATGCTTTTGTGGTGCCATTCTTGTGTGCTGAGGGCTGCTGGGGTCCATCATGTACTGTGCATCTTAAGTGGTTGATATAAAAATTTGCTATGGTCACATAGAATCACATAGAACATGCTGATCTCCATACCAACAACTGCTTCACTTAAGTAAAAAAGCAGAATTTCTAGTTGCTTCTGCAGAAAATATTGACTGGCTGTGATTTCACTGACGTTTTAATTTTCTACATACTGTAATCTAAAATAAGAAGTAAATTATATATTTTGTTCATTACTATTTTTTTCTGCTGGATTATGACTGCAAATTTGTTTATATAGTATGTATTTTTACTGCTGTAGTGATCCTTACATTAAACTAAATGTGAACATTAACTTTATTTCTAGTAAACCGATTGTTCCTTTTAGCTATTATAAGCTGAAGGTGAAAGGAAATTAGAGGTACTGCGGAAGAATCAATTATTTATCTCTCAATGCACTATTAAAAGCAGTAAGACTGAGCTGCCTAGCTACAGTAGCTGTTACTTTAGTACTTATTTTAACATTTTATTTAATACATCTTAACAGACATGTGTTCTGTGATGTTAGAATTGTTGAGTTTGGGAGTCTGATTGGGAGGGCATAACATTACCTAAAAAAAATCAGAAAAATCTGCTTTGTTTAGGTTCTTTTGTGCCACCTAGAGGTCGAGGTAGCAGAATGGATGATTTCTATTCCAAGAAGATGAAATACTCTCAATTTCCCTAAACCTTTTAATTTATTTCCTCCGTGTATTAAGAAAATAAAAATGGTTTCAAAATTCTCAACCATTTGGCTTTGAGGATATCTACTCACAGTTTTTAGCAGCCTTCAGCAATAACATTTTCTCAAGGAGAAGAAATGTGTGCTTCATACAATTTAGCTACAATATGTGAAACTTTCTTCATATAAATAATTTGTGAAATCCCTTTTTTATTTTAGTATTTTTTCTTTTAATTTTTAATTAATTTATTTGTTTCAATTAATTTAATTTCAAAATAATTGTCTGCAATTAGTAATTTCTTTTATTGTAAATAACATGATTCTTCATTTTATGACAAAATTTTGTTCAGTACAAATATGGCACTTGAACTTAGTCATTCATTTTTGAAATGAAAAAATCAACTGCAAGAAAGTTGCCTCTGCCTTGGTGTAGAAAAGAAAAGCACCTTCAGAGTCAGGGTTAAAAAAGTCCCAGCATTGGACTTCAGAGTATGTACTGACATTTTTGTAACTAAAAAAGAAGGTGTTACCTTCCTGAAAACTTTCTCTTGAGCTGGTACTGTTGAGTACTCTTCCTTTTTCACATGAAATCATGTGAGGGACTGATGTTCTAAATTATGTGGGAGATTATGTTTGAATATACAACAACAATGTACACACAATGGCAGCAGAAGGAGCAGTATTCATTGTTCATTTGCAGGTCTTTTTATCGTGGATCTTTGATCTGCTTTCATGGAGATGTCTTTGAAGAGCATCAAGACAGGTGTTATCAGAGCTTGGAAGTGAAAATCCTAGTGTGAGAAAACCACTGATGATTTTTAGTGATCGAGTCAAGCTGATATATAAGCAGTGGCTAGAGGAGGAAAAATGAGAGACGTGTATTGGAATGCTGCAGAAAAAATATTTTAGCATTTTTCATCCTAGAAGAAAATCGATACCTTGCTATTTTATGTACAATCTTGGTTTGAAGATGTGCTAAATATGCAGAGTTCCCATTAATATTAGTACATGGCTTTCATGGGCAAATTATATGCCAAGAAAAGAATTTGATTCCCCAAATTCTTGCTACAAGAAGGACATTGAGGTGCTGGAGTATGCCTAGAGAAGGGCAACAAAGCTGGTGAAAGGTCTGAAGTCTTATGAGGAATGTCTGAGGGAACTAGAGCTGTTCTGGAGAAGATCTGGGGAGAAGCCTGGAGAAAAAAAGGCTCAGCCATGACCTTGTGGCTCTCTAAAAACAGGTTGTAGCGAGGTGGGGGTTGGTGCTTCTGCTGTCACTCTCTTGTCGGGACAAGAGGAAATGATCTCAAGTGCCACCAGAGGAGATTTGGATTGGACATTAGGAAAACTTTCTGCACCAGAAGAATTGTCTGCCATTGTCTGCTCAGGAAAGATCTCACCCTGGAGGAGGTGAAAGGAAAGAGTCACCATCCCTGGAGATACTTAGAATATCTGTAAACATGACACTTAGGGACATGGTTTAGTGATGGATTTGGCAGTGTTGGGTTAATGGTTGGACTCAATGATATTAGAGGCCTTTTCCAACCTAAATGTGATTCCATATGAAAGAAGGACTTTTATTTCCCTGTATTTGAGTGTCCAATCCCCTGAATAAGCTCTCCTGAATTTAAAGGGAAGATGTGAAAACTGCTCCTGTTGGGCTGCTGGTGGACATTTTTTCTCTCTGTAGAAAGTCAGTCTGGTGTTTTAAAAAGCTCCTTTCCGGGTTTGAGTTCTCAAGTTTACAAGAAATGTACGAGTGGTTTCTCTGATCAATAAAAAATGTGTTTTCTCTGAATAGTAATGCATTCAGCTTGTCAGAGTATCGATTGATTTCAGACTAAATAAAGTTAAACTACACCCAAACAAACCAGAAAATTCTCAAGTTAACAGTATTATTCAGCTAAGATTTTCATCATCCTTGATCTGTTCCTTCCTTTTGAGAACTCTTCAACTCAAAATTCACCATTTGTGATTGTAAGAAGTGGCTGAACAATGTCACCAGAGGAAAGCAGTTTTCTTGGGAGGGATTACCTGAAATCTGGTGAATTACATGTTTTGCCCTAAAACCTTATGGGATTGTGCAAACAAAGTACTTCCCCCACAAGAATAGGCTATTATGATAACATAGCCCTAAGTACTTGCCAGAGTGATGTTACTGAACACTGAGGTATTGCTGTCCTACGAAGTTTGAGGTATTGCTGTCCTGTGAAGTTTTGCCTCTGCTGCTGTGGCTGTGTGGATCTGTGATGTGCAGGTAGAAGTGGCAGAAACACAAACACACCAAAATTCCCTGGAGCGAGCTCTGGGATCTGCAGATTGAAAAAGGTACAGTGTACTGAAAAATCTGAATAGAGTTGGTCTGCCAGGGGTAGGCATGCTGCCAGCAAATCAATATTGCAAATTGATGCAATATTGCAAATATTGCAAAGATGGGGGAAAATTACAAGAGGTATCCATATAAAGCAAAATTCAGAAAGTATTATATTTCTACCATAAAGTTCTTTTCACCCAGGTTAGTAAAAACAAGTCAATGAGCTAAAATGACTTTAGAAATTAGGTACACCGTGTCACAGCCTGAAAAAATACACAGTAATATGTCTGCCATTTTTCAGATTGCTGCCTCCTTTCTTCCTGATATTGTTTATTTTGGCAAAATAATGTAATTGGGGAACTGATAAGGCTTTGCCAACATGAAGAAATAGAATCAGTGCAGAGGCATGAGGTTTGTCCTGAGTCAGTAGAGTTATTCCTGTCTAAAACTATGCTTATAAGAATATTAATGTAAATATCCAGCAATCTAATGTACATTAAAAGCTTTGTGCCTTCCTAAAGTTTAGCCCTGTCTTGCTGTAGTTTCCAGGCAAGTAATGTTCAAAATAGTTCAAATATGACTGGTTTGTATTTATGGAAGCCTCTCCCTTACAAAATGAGACAAACCTGGGAGTCCAGGTAGTGTCATCCACTTCACAGTCGTACCTTATTTCACTCCTTCTTAAGTGAATGGGAATTTGGAATTACACAACTGATTGCTTTGCTGCAGTATGAGTTGAGAAGTCTAATCTAAGGAGTTTTGTTCAAGGGGAAATTTTCATCTGAAAGTTGTCTATAAATCTATTTAGTAGGACTTTTAAAATAGGTTTTACAGTAACTAATAATAAGCCTGCTTAAATTATTATTTTACTTTTGGAGAAAAGATATCTGCTACAGATGGTAGATTTAGGATATTCAGTTTGTTTTCAGATTAATCTGAGAAGAGTCCAATCCAAATCCTTCATTTGGACTTCCCTGGAAGCTTTGATACAGGTTCAGATTTTGTAGCCCAAATATTCTGTTCAACCAGGGTTATGAATGCTTAAGCACTGTCTCAAAAATGTTCCTGGAGTTGTCAAATCAGTGTTGGACATCCAGCTGTAATATTTTTTTTTCTAAATTAGAGGCTAAACTTGCAAATAAAATCCCATTAGGAGAGCAGACATTGCCAAAATAGAGATGTAGCTGACTGATTACCTCTGCAGGGCAAGGCATTGATCTCCTGCTCTGCTGCTGCTTCTGTAGCTCCAGTGGAGCCAAGAGCTGGGCAACATGTTTCACCTGAGCTGCAGCCACTTCTCATCCTTGCTCCAGACCATCTTTGGCACCTGTCTCAAAGGTGACTCACCTCTGAGAGGCAGAATTTTCTTAACCTTGTAGGAAACGCTGAGGTTTTTGGGGTTGCCTTTTAACTTGGTCACAAGCCAGTGTTTGAAAATATGGAGAATTTAAAGCTCATTTATGTATCCTATACTGAGCTGCCCTTTGGCTGCAGTAGCTTTCATGCCCTCTGCCTGGTATTTTTAGGGGCTTCTTATCATGGATGAGAAGCAGAACACCACTGCCCAGTATCCAGGCCAGACCCTTGGATACTTGCCTTGAAAAGACAGTGCACTGCACTTGTCTGTTGCCATCATCCTCTATCAGCAAAAGCACACTTTGCATTTGCAGAACATGCCCCAAAACACACCAGGCCAGCCCCCATGTTGGTTACAATGACCAGATTTGGATAGAGAGCCACAGTTTCTCTCTGAGGAAGAGATGTTAGGTATCTGACCTTATTCTTACAAAAATTTGCAGCTGAGTTTCATTCTAGCTCTATAATGAACCGCATTTTAGGATGTTGAATTTTACTTAGAATGATTTAGCCTACAGGCTTTCTCAGAACTTCAGCTTCTTTATATTTGTTTAAAAATATTTTGCAAAGGAAGTGAATGATTCTGTTAACAGCTTAGAAATGAAAGTTCACTCTCTGTTGACAAAAGACAACAATCATCCTTGCTATTGTAATCTCTTTCTAAAGTATGAGGTGGCCTTATTTGGGCTCCCTTTATCATGAAAGGCTGGACAAGGAAAAAGCAAGAGAGGAAATAGTAAATAGCATTTACCTGGAGTGCAGTCCTTCCCAGTTCCATCCCCATGGCATAGCTGTCAGCACTCACCATGACTTGACTTGCATCAAGTGCCAAATCTAGCCTTGGAATAAGCGGGCAGAACTTAATCCATGTTACTGACATTGCACCCCAGGTGATTTACATCCCTCTGTCTTCCACTGGACTTAGAAGGGGTGTAAACTGAGACATGTGCTAAGACCTTTTAAAAACAGTGGTTTTCTGCATGTGGGACAGACTGGTTTCCCAGTTGTGTTCTGCTATAGTGGTGAGTCTGCCACTGGTGAGACCCCTGGCAGCCTGGTGGGGCTGGCCCTAGTCACAGCAGGTTCCCATTAGTGGGAAGAGGGCAGGGAGCCTTGGCACTCCCAACAACGACCACACTGCATCTGAAAATTGAGTGTAAGCTGCAAACATAAAAATCAGTCGTTGACATGTGACATAATGTTGGTGAACTGGCTCTTCCTTGATGTCTCCTGCATCCAGACAGCTGTGTGTTGGACAGAGGCACTTCTTCCTTGGATGCATTGAACTACTGAGGTGAGAGGGACAGAGGGAAGTGATGAAGATTTTAAAGCTGCTAATATGCTGTTATAAACTTGCCTGCTGATTCTGATTCAACTGGTTTGGGTGTGCAACTGGTCTGATGATGTAGCTGTCCCACTTCTGCACACTCTCAGGTAGCTGACTCTTCTGTGACCAGCACACCACCCTGCTAGCAGAAGCTCTGCTCATGGGTAGGGAGGGACAGATCACTCTACTCCCCCATACACAGCATGGGCTTGCAAGTGTCTGATCCCAACACTGACACTTGAATGGACTCCCTTGCCCATCACTGCCTCTCCTGTGTGGGCATGCAAAGGGTGACTGTAAAAAAGTGATCACTTAATTTTCTCTTCATATTTTCTGAAAATCACAGATCTGCATTCTATGATCATTGACCAAGTGCCTGAAAAAAAGGACAGAAAAGAGACAAAAGCCCTCTCCTCCTACCTATTTGTATTCCTATTATTCTGTGGTATTAGGAGATGTGGATTGTAATTAATTGTGTAAGCAGACTTCTCTTGGATTTACAAACTTGTTTTCTTGAGGTGTGTTTATGAACAATTATCTTTATATTCTGGCATCACCAGAAATTGTGATGAAGAATATTTAACGCTCTATGTTTTCAGCTCAATGTATCAACATTGACAAATGAATCATCCCACATTCCTTGGAGGTAAAAAACGCTGTCCTGAGTTACCTCGGTTGAGCACACACTGGGGAGTTAGTCCTTGTCCAGACAGAGGCAGTCTACACCAGTTTCTCTAAACACTCACAGAGTGGAAATGCTTAATCTCTTGTTTATGTTTATTTAGCTGAAGTTTGGGACTTGCTGATAAAAGCTGAGACAATCATGTTCAATTTTTAACCAATCTAAAATCAGCTGTTATACCACTTTCGTTTTGAACCTGGGCAATTTCCAAACATTTCCCAGGCATTATTGTTCATTATCCCATTATCTTCTTTTTCATATCCTGCTATTTTACTTTCTTTTTATTTTTAAAACCAAGTGGGAATCATAGCTTTTATTCCTGCCTTAGTGCACTTGCTGCTAAGGAGTATTTTCTTTGCTCATACTTTCTACTGCAGAATCTCTTGATGAAGGTATCCATCACTCATGGTTTTTTCAGTCTGTTTCACTGCCAGCTGAGTAAGTGGAAAATCTCTTTATCCTCTGCATGCATCACTGAACCTAGCAGACTGTCCTAATGTGACTGAAAAGTATCATCCCTCCTTTTTCAGAGGTGGAAAAATTCCCTAACAGAGAAGTTAGATGAATAGCATAACCCTCCTGAGATTGCCAGAACTTGGAATAAAGCACAAAGCTTTTGGCTGCAGTCTGAGTCCTAGATCATAGACCAAGTTACCTCAAAGTTAAAACAGCATGAAGGTACACTTTAAAACAATTTCTGTTCTCCTGGACATGGTACTCTAAGAGGTAACATGGTTAGTTGTTGTACCAGGTCACTTGCATGTTCTAATCAGCACCACCTCACCAAATGCTAATGCTCACTGGGGTTATCTGAGCACTGTCTCCTCCTCCTAAATGACTTCTGCTGAAGTTTTACCTGGATTCTTCTGTTCTTCCCCCAGCACCTGTGCTTAAGACAACAAGGCTGTCTGTGGTCTGCACTACTGGTTGAGTTTTGGGAGCAGATGTCCCTGTCCCCTGCTCTGCCTGTGAGAGACTATCTGAGGTGGGGATATTGGTGCCTTTCCTTTCAGCAGCTCAGCAAACTCACTTTCAAAAACCAATAGCCTCAGTTACTAATTTGCACAGAAAGCCATTGTTAACCATGTCATTGTTAAGCTATGCCATTTTTGAGTTTTACATTCTCTCTGTGCTCAAGTGTCCAAGTTCAACCTCTCACAGGGTTTGTGTCCAGGGATGTTCTGAACATGCCTTTGGTTTTCCCATGCTTTCCACATGACTCCTGAGAAGCCTGAGCCTGTTTTCTTGTTACTTTCATCTCTGAGTAGAAACTCCAATTGAACATTAAATATTTTTAATTCTTTCCAGGCAGCTTGGGTGTTGTCCATACTCAGGTGGTGCTGTTCAGTATTAGTTGTTTTTTGTGCCCCTTTATGGTGACAGGGAATATATGTGTGCATGAGGAGGATGAGCAACTGGTAAATCACTGGTACCAACCAGTCTTTTCTGCTGGTGTGACTGTTCTCTCTCCATCCTCTCATCCCAGCAAGGCTGCCTCACTCCCTTATCCTCCATCCTTCCTGAATTGCCTCTGATTTCTGTAGTAGCTGAAACTATTTGAAAACTATGAAAAAAAAAAAACCAAAACAAACCAAAACACTGCTGCATTTAAAATAGTTTTATTTTAGTGACAGAAAAAAGAACTATTTGCCTAATTTTATTTGAGAACAAACTACTTGTCTAACCTAAACATGAGCCAGGCTGCTGCTGTCAAAGCAGTGACAGTGCTGGCCCTGGTGAGAAACAATCATGTTGATGGAGTCATTCTAGCTAAGTTATCAGGCAGGAGTCCTAAAGCAATTTCTTCTGCACCTTTATCTCCATTTCACCACCTTCTTTCTATCCTATCTGGCAGTCCTCCCTGTGCCAGATGCTCAGATGTCTCAGATTGAAATGAAAAGATGCTGGAATTGTGGCTCCAATACATTTCTTCATCAGATGATAGCCTCTGGAAGTCCCAGCAGAGGCCCCCAAAGGCTACAGCAACATGCTGCTTTTCTAGCTTGCTGATGTGCTGAAAGGAGCAACATCAATATTGATGCTCACAAGAAACTCAGAGCAAAGTTGAGCTGTGTCATGGGTAATGAGAAAATTTGGGGATCCAGAGAAGAAACTCATTGATAGGATAAATCTTCTTCATTTAAGGCTTTTGAAGATGGGTTTTGTCTCAATAAACAAGGGATTAATAGACCCACACATATTTTTAGTGATAGCAGTGGGGAATTATTGCTTCTAAAGCAATGAAAGTTTTTGTAGTAGAAAGTCAGTACAAAGTTAAATTATTGGAGGAAATGTGACATAGAGCTCAGAAGTCTGTATGTTCAGACTGAAGTTCCCCTCAGGGAGGCTGTTTTATTTCAGATATGTGAAGTATTTTAATGTCTGAAGTTTGGTCATTTTTAATGGATGCCCATTCCTTAACAGCTTCCAGTCACATAGTCTCTGAGAAAACTTGATTATCTAGTTACTTCAAAACAAAAAACAGTTTATAGATTAGATACTATTTATCATCTTAAAGTTGTTAAGGAACTTGAAAGCTAAGTGATTCCATTGTAGCTACTCATATGGCCATTTTTTTCTGCTTGAATTTAAATTTGTGTTGTATTTACAGGTTTTGCAAGCTTTTATGTAATTCGCCACCCTTAAAGATATCCTTTCTCCTTTGAGCTTCCTGATTAATGGCTCGTAATTTCTCTCCATCCTCCTTATATGGATGATATTAACACACAAGTTTTAAACTACTCACTTTTTCATGCAGTTTCTCATGCAGTAGATATGCATGAAATTAGTTTTCCTTTAAAAGAAAAGTCATTGATGTTCAGAAGAGGGTGGGAGATACACAAGGGCTGGTTTTGTCATTGCCAGAAAAGCTTTGATCCAACAGAAGCTATGGAAACCAAAACTTGGTAGAAAAAGAAAAAAAAAATAAAAAAATATATAAGACATCTGCTAAAGAGCTATAGAAATGTGATGACATTAAAACAAAAGTTAGAATAATTTACTTACCTACCAAGTCTGCATTCACTATGTGTATGCCTGTATTATAGCGTTGGGATAGCAACATGCTGAAGAAAAACAATTCCAGTCTTAGTCTACATTTACAGATATTTCAAAAAAATGTTTTGAACTGTTAAGCTGGAATTTATCATAATGCTTCTCAACCCAAACAGTCAAATTTTTCATTAATAAGGCACAGTTCCACCTAGCCAGTCTGAATTATCCAAGTCTGAATCAAAGCAGGGTCTAGGACTTTTTAGTTCTAAAAATACTTGCAATGCTTTTTTGAAATTTGTATCACTCCAGTATGGATATGTTTAACAACTTTAGTCCAGCTGTGAACTGAGGTTCATGGCTGCACTACCTGCCTACACAGTTGTCCTGCTGAGCTGAAGAGAAGGCATGAAGGATTAACTCCTTCTCTGTGGAATCTTATGACATGATTTGGAAAGACAAATGCCAGTTTTTCCCACGTGAAACCAAATGCCTTCTCCTCTCTTTAACCCTAATTCTTTAGGGTGCCTAATGCGTTTCAGCCAGCTTTTCCACCTCTTTCCTCCCAATGCTCTGCTCTTTCTGTGAAAACGTGGTGTCAGTTCAGTGTACCCTGGAGCAGTAGCTCCAGTACAGTCTGAATTCCCAGCCAATAGCCTGGGGACTAATGACCTCTTGGAAGGCAAGGATGGGTCTGAAGGTACCACAGAACTGGCTGAGTGCTTTCCAACATGTGCATGTGTTGCTTTGGGCATGTAGCCCAAAGAGGGAGAGTGGGGTGGCTCATAGCATCCTCTTGGAAGAGACATTATGGAGATAAGATTATGGGTCTTAACTTCTGCGTAGCTCTGTAGACTGAGTAAGGAAAACCCAACAGGATGGCTTGATAAGGGGACTGACTTTTAGGAGGATTGTGTAGGAATGATGTTTTCTCTGTGCTAGTTTATTTTCCAGTTCCTTCCACTTCTTTCTCTCTCTTACCCACAGAACATTTTCAAGCCTGACAGCAGTATGCACCTCTTTAAAGTCAATGTTTGAAAAAAGGTTCACTTTTCAAGCAGTGTACATAGCCCTTTCAGCATTTCAAATACTCTTCTTCATGAAATTCAGTATTCAGGGCTTGGACTGTGAAGCAGGAAGTTTTGACTTTCCTCCCTGTATTCAAGTCCTTTTTGCCCCTATTTCTATTATTAGAAATAATATTTCTACCACAACCACCACCTTCTTCTCCAAATACACTGGTTTTTTGCCCATTTCTATGGAATTTGTTGCTCTCTTTTCTTCCTTATTCTCCCCTCCATTATTCTCCTCTTCTTTGCTTGCTCTACTCTTCTTCCATTTTCTTCTCTCATTTGATCACTTTTAGCATCTCGATTTTAGAGCTCAGCTATTCAAATGGCAGTCTTGATATTCCATTCTCCTACCCCAGACTCACAGGCACCACTCTCATCTCCTCTCATGTGAGGAGAGTGAAATATGCAATAGAAGATATCCAGATGAAATAAATTTTATGAACTGTTCATAAACATAAAATGTTTGAAGTTCATAAAATCCAGCACAAATCCAGAAGTTCTACAAAGATGGATTGTCCAAATCCAACCCAGCACACTAAAATGTTCTGATGCCATTTCTGGGAAGAACCATGCAACAGGTACTGGCCACAGGAAAAAAAAACATCCTGTAATATTAAATGCTAACTCAGAAAATACAGCTCTTAGATTGGTTTGATGCAGAAATTTTCTTCAAGCTGAAATCTTCATGCAAACTCAGAGACAGTATAGAAAAATGTGTAGTGGCAAGTACTGTGTAAAGGAATACAGAGCATTGTAGGAACATGTAGCAACTGGAAATCCCATCTAGACAAAACTATTACAGGAGCTGAAACTTGTAGAAAAAGAGTAAGGGAGAGTAGAAGATTTTCTATCAATTGAAGTCAAGATTGGATGCCATTCTAGACTATAAACTCTTATTCATCCCCAAGATCATTGTTCAATAGAAGAATTATTTGGTGTCCTGCATTGTGCAGAAGTCAGAATTATTACTTCCTTTCCTGGCCTTGAAATTTGCAAGCAAATACTTGCCTAAAGTCAACTCTTAAAACATGAGCAGTTGCAGAATCTGAACTCACAAATATGCTTCTACAAAAAAAAAAAAAATTAAAAAAGATCCAAATAATTTTAGTAGAATGCAAAATCTAACAAATATGTAATGACTGCTTTGATAATTGTGTATATGACACATATTTTTGGTTTGCATAGCTATTTTTTGTTTATATTCAGTACCATGAGTAATGATGCTGATTCTTATATTAATGAGATGTAATAATATGTAATATTATATGTAATATATATAATAAAATTCTGATAATATATTAATGTAATAATTAAGTAATGCATGCAATAAAATTTTAGCAACTTCAGCAGCTCCTTAGGTGAAATATCTGGGTGAAAGAGGAAATTGTTTTTCTGTTTTCAAGTGAAATTTAAATTCTTCTTCTGAATTTTAATGTTAGACTAATATAGAAAGTGGGAAATTTGTATGGTCACAGCTTACAGCTTTGTCAGGATTTCATGAAAGACATCTGCTGGAAGGATGATTCAGAAGAGTAGAAATACTCTTTCAAAGAACTAAATAATCTCTTCACATCTTGAAAATCTCAATTTTTTGCGACATTGCATGCAGTCTTTTGGAAAGCCAAATATATCCATTAAAAAATAAGTTTTTCATCATTTGTTTCATATATATTCTGTGTCCAGGCACACATGTACCTGACTTGCTAGTGGGTTTCTTAGGACTCATTCTGACCTTTCTGATGGCATACATGTATGTTAGGTAAGATGAAGTTACACCAGGATCAGAGCTGGACTCAAACACAGCTGGTGTACAGACACACTGAATGTAAAGACTTTTCAGAATGAAATCTGCAGAACTGAATAATGTCCTAATTTTTATTGCTTATGCATTTTATGGCAGTCATCCCTGTGTAATTAGAAGCTTTGTGTAAGAGAAGATGACTCTATCCCCCTGAAATATGTTCTGCACTAGCAGTTCTCATTGAGGATAATGATGAAGCATAAATATTGAGTGATTAGCGACTTGTAGCATTATTGGCGCCCAGAAGAGACAGAATGAGAATTCCCAAGACAACAGTGAATTTTGAGCGTGATAAACAGGGAAAGTTTTGTTGAATACTTTGTGGTTTGCAAGTCTCAAAGCCCAAGGAGAAATGAGAAATGAGGAGAGGTTCTTCTACATCAATGATTTATGAGACAAAGCAAAATACATTGAATAAATTGAAGTGAAATACATTAAACTACATTGCTGACCATGTGGCAACTTAGAGGTAAAAGATGTGCTGTTACTTATGAATGTTTGCTGAATGCAGGACCAGAAGGGAGCAGAATTAATCCCAATATTATGATGTATGAATAATTTGGAGCCGACAAATGAAACTAAGAATATAACTGAAACACAATAAAATTTCCTAACCACCAGGATTATGTGAAATGTTTTTTTTTTTCAGTGGAGATAAAAGTAAAACACAAGTTGTTCTGACTTTCTAGCTATAGTATATTATAAAGCATACTATAGGAATGGAATACGTGATATGAAGGTCATGTCTGCTTGGCAGAGGGTTCTGAGAACCTTCAGGAACTTTCCCTCATTTCTGTAGGAAATACTCATCACTGTCAATGGAAAGACTTTGCATTTCAGTAAGAATTGGATTTCACTCTGATTCTGATGCTTAGGAGACAGAAATAGCATGAATTATACTGTGCTTACATAGAAAAACTTAAAATGAACCAAAGAAGGAGAATTGTGTTGTGAAATGGAGGTAAAAGACGAAACTAACAGGAACTCAGCAACTAGTAGGAACTCAACAACCCTGATCATTGAAGAGCAAAAATGAAAAGTCAGTAAGAGAGAGGAAAGCAGGCAAAGAAGATGTTCCTCTATCCTCTATCCTGATAGAAATATGAAGAGAATACAATCGACCATGAATTTCACCCAGAAGGAGCCAAACTGTAACATCAACTCCAAATGTTCTTGGATACTGTGGAAGTTTGAGTCTGAGTCAGCTCCAAACACAGCTCGTTCAGCTCCTTTAAATCACAGCAATTTGCTTTGTATGCAGGATTTTTTTAATGGTTTTTTTCCCAACCTTGTATCCACCCAAAAGCTCTGAAAGGTCTTAAAGTTTATACCTTTGGCCTGTGTTGACAATCAGAATGAGAAGTGAGTGCTGATAGATTGCTTCATAAAATGCTATGGATCTCTCCTTCTGGGAGTTAATGGTATTATGCGCATGTACCGTTAAGAACGGGTATAACATTTTCACTTTGCAGCATCCAAAAGCAGATTTCAGGCATCTCTGTTGAATGTTGTACCTATTATTTGTATTCATTCAGCTTTTGATGTTGGATCTGACTAGGTTAAGGAAGAACTAAGGTTTTAGACACTCTTAAAAATTAGATTCCCCAGCAGAAATGCATGTTTTTGTTTTGGGTTAGTTTTTTTATTAATGTGTTTGTTTCACTGTTTCAGAGGAACAATAGTTTGGGAATTATTGTTCTACCAATGAGGAGATCTTCTTAATTAAAGATTAAAAGATCTCTTAAAGATCTCTTAGACTTTGTTTTGGTAAATAATGAAAACTCTCACAGACATTATGGTAGAAAAAGCTTTTTATATATGTTTATAATGAATACTGACATACGCTACTGGTAGCTCGTGCCCTAAGTTTGGAATTCTGCAAGATATTTTACAATGAAAGAACCAGATTAATTATTGTTTCCTATTAGTTTTGTTTCAGTATTTATTCAGTATATATGCACATCTACTAGGCATCCAACATGTATTAAATTGAAAATGTTGGAAATTTTTTTTAATACTGTGTGTTTTTTACCAACATATGTTCCTTACTTGACAGAAATATTGTGTAATCCCAGTTTTTCCAGAAACATCAAATATCTCATGTTGTTGATAATAATACTTCTAATTAAATGTCTTCTTTCTCTTCCCTCAATTATTTGAATATATCTGAAGCAATAATTCCGTGAATTATTTGAATATATCTGAAGCAATATCCTTTCTGAATATTTCCATTTTTTGTTATAAAAGCTATGAGCTCAGTAGAGCCCAGTATGTTTCTAAACATTGGCATAAATAGATAACAATTTATTAATAGTATTAGCTTTTTAAAAGAAAGGCCAGTGAACTGTTCAGTGTGCCAAGAGGATATACTTTACAGCTGTGTCCTGGCAGGGTTACTGAAATGGTGTTACACGTCAGTTTACTAAATCTATCTGAATTGTCATGTTTCTGTGATTTGCCAAATGGACTTGCAGCCAAAATTTCTCTTCCCACTTTCTGTAGCTCTGGATTTACAGGGAGCAGATCGCTGCAAGTTTTCTCATTGGACATAGTAAATGTAATGTTATTATACTCCCATTTTTTATCATGTTGAAAAGCTATTGCAAAAAAAACTCTTCTTTTGACTAAATATGTGGAATGAAAATACTCACTGCAGTTTAGATGTGATGGCAGATGCTATTTTTGAGCAGAGCAACTGGTATTAAACCTAAGCAAAAATTGCCCTCTGAAATAGTGTTAAACATTTTTAAGATTTGGTGTTTATTATCTAATGTGTCTGCTTTGGGTTTTTATGTTTACAGGTTGTTTGGTGTCACTTCTCTTACTCAGACAAACTGCTCAAGCACTTGGATGATCATCAAAAATCAAGATTTACATTGGTATCACCACGCTAATCCAATCTTACTGCTGGTGATGTACTACACCCTCGCAACTCTCATTCGTCTCTGGCTGCAGGAGCCCATTGTAAGGGTAACTTCCTTCTCTCTTCCCATGACTAGTAACTGTGAGACTGGCCAGTGCAGATACTTGCTAACAGAGGTGCAAAAATTTAGGAAAATTAAGAGAAATAGACAGCAAATGAGAGGTGGTGCTTTGAATTCTGTCCTTTCGCTAAGTGTCTCCAGGAGTCTGATCTAACATGAATATTATTCTTAAAATCATCAGGAAAATTATGTAAGGAATGCAGTGGAAGAGCATTAATGCTTTGATTTGGAAAGCAGGTATCGATATGCAGGTAGTGGCTGGACTTGATTGACTCAATGATCTTAAACATCTTTTCCAACCTAAATGATTCGGAGTCTGTGATTGAAGTTCAGGTGCTATCAAGTGAAATGCCAACACCTAAGGCTTGCCTACCAACAGAGTAGGATACACTTTGGCACAGGACACTGTAAGACAAAACACATATTTGCAATTTTATCACAGATATAAAAAAAATTTCTTAAAACCCTTCCTCCTGTGTGCCTGAGTGAAAATCCCAGCTTTCATTTAAGAGCAAGAGAACAAGGAGGAAAAACAAAAGTAAATCTTTACTTCTTCCCGTTTCAGAGAAAAATGGGTATGCAGGAACCCAGAGGTATCTTAAAAGCTTAGACACTGAAAGTATAAAAGGGATGATCCCAGGCATTACTTATATTAATTTCCTGATCCTCAGAGGCCTGATGTGAATTTTCAAGTTGAGGTTTAATAGTGCTGTAAACCACAATGAAAATACTCGTGACTGTGCTGTGAATCAGTAGAGTTCGTAGAAACAAGTAAAAAATGTTGAAGTTTTTCTTATTTTAAGGGTGTTTCTTCATAGAATGGATAATGTAACTCTTTACATTTAAAAAGGCAATCAAAATACATCACCTCTGAACTGAGATGTCTGGTATTTGGGGGTTACTTATATAGGGCTTCAAAAAGTGAATGATGACAGAGCCATCAAGCCATCACCCTGAGCTATTAAAAAACTGTGTCTTAAGTTTCCAGAAATCTTAATACTGTCTTTTCTGAAGTCACATCGTTGTGGTCCAGTACCCTCTAGCATTGGGTATTTGTAGGGTATTTTTTCTGCAGCTGCAGCTTCTGGAAACTAGATTTTTGTTGGATTTTCTTTTTCTTTCCTTAAATGAAAACTGAGATTTCCAGATAATAATATGATTTTAGCACTGGGGCTGTAACTGAAACTTCACATCTCACAAGCTGCTTAGTAAAACCATGGGAACTACCCACAGAGGAGTAACCACATGTGGAATGCAGTTAGTGTGAGCTGTGTGATCTCAGCGAGTCTGGGAATTGATTTCCAGTACCTGTGTTGTTTTCATCCACCAGTCACCATCTAAAAGTTTGGTGTTGGACCTAAGTTAGTTGTGCTTTTTCAGTGGAGAGAAGTGGGTCTTTCTGTCTAGGAGAGAGTGAATGTTGCAATTTCCTACAGGGACTTGAGAGGAACTATAGTGGTCTTGCCTGCAGATCTTTTTTTTCAGACTGCTTGTGGTGTCTGAGATAGATATTCCCATAAAACACTGAAACCAGTCTCTGAAAACTGCCAACAAGTGAAATTAGAGATGCTTTCCAAGCAGTTGAGCTAGAGTAAGTATTAAAAGACATTAATTTAAGAAACATTGATGTCGAATTTATGGCTACATGAGAGGCAATCCAAAGTCTTGGCACTCCCATGGGAACTTCAGATGCCAGGGAAATGATGCTTCCCTCCAAAGATAAATGGATGCTTTAAAAAGGGAACACTCAAAAGGAAAGAGTATCCATGCATTAATGCTTATTTTTGATGCACAGGATGTTAGTGATGCAAGTGTTTGTCAGTAGAAAGAGATGCTGAGATTTGCAAAATTTACTGTATTTTCTGAATTTTGCACACATATTCCTTATGGCTTCTTCTTTGTCTATATGCATTTTGATTTTGTTTACTGGTGTCATAGATCAGGATTTAAAATTTCTCTTACTAGCTTTTCCCTGGAAGACTGCATTCTCACTTATTTAAATCCAGAAGTAATTGCATTCCAGGTTTCATTGAAATGTTTTTAAATCTGTGAAGTTGTGGTGCATTTGTTTCATTATGGAACTAAGTATATAACCTGCTTTTGAAGACCCCAGTGATTTCAAAGTTACTCTGTATTTAGGATCTCACTGCTAACCTACCTGAAGTTTAATGAATGGCAAAGACAAAATGCTATGAGGTGTTTAGTGTAAAGAAGTTGTTCTCTATATGCTGCTGTCTTGTACAGTCAGAAGTGGCTCATCTTAGGAACTTTGTTCAAAAGAAGCTCTTGAACAAAAATTGTTTTGAACAAAACAAGAAAGAAAGAAAGATTTCTTAGTCTAAAAAGATTACATAAGCTAAATATAATACTGGTATAGCAGATGCTAAAAGCAGAGTAAGACATGTAGACCTTAAAGGTTTTTTATCTTGTGTGAATTATATCTTGGGGTCCTCTTATGAGTAAATTCCTCCTGGATTGCATTAAGAATTGTCTTTGAGACAGATGCTCTTGGGACTGTCTAAATGCTGCAGGTGATTAACAATTTTACAGGAACACTCCCCACGTCAAATCTTGAGTTTCAGGCTTCAGGTTTTTTTGTGTGTGCACCACAATGCCAAAGTATGGGATGTATGAAATTTCAGTGTACACTCTCCATGTGGGATTCTGAATGGATCTTACTCATGCAAAGTGACTGTGGCAGTCAGTGGAAGATTTGCTTTTCATATGCTTGCTGTTTTGGATCCTGACTTGTTCTTACATTGAGTCTTGTGAAATTCTACCTCTGCAAATAAGAAAAAGCAATCTGTCTCTGGAGATTTCAGCTCAGAGTTGTAACTGCTAATGCTGAATGTATGAATGGAGCCCATTCATACTGTGCTGTGAGTGGTAAGTAATGGTACAGGAGTCAGCAGAGTTACAGCAGTTAAATGTAGAGTCCTCTTATAAAATTTTTATAATTGTTGGACTTAAAAGGTATTTAAGAGTTGCTGAGGAAGAGCTGAAAAATTTAGGCAAGTCAAAGGACTCTCACAAGTTGTATTTGTGTGACTAGTACTGTGTTTTTTGACTTTTCTTCCTCTTCTGAGAAAGGGAAAACAAGATTTCCCACCCTTCCCTGTTGTGTCTAAGACTAAAAATATCATACTAAAATAATTGTGTGTGTCCTAGGTATTTTGTATTGTTTTTGTCACCCTGGTGCCAAACTAAATGGCTTTGATAAGTAGTTCTTTATGGTTCATATTTATATTAAAGTTTCAAATGGCAGTGACAAGTATTTTAAGGCACAGAATCAGTTTATTTCATCTTAGAGTTTTGCTAGGAATGCCCCATTACAATCAAATATAAATATATGACCATATGTGAAATGTGCTACCATTTCCTCTGAGAAGTGAAACTAAATTAATAATCATTGTTTATCTAAGTCAAGTAAAAAAATAGGACCTTGCTGCTAGGATTGGAATGAGAAGAGTTTCAAAATGAGCTAGGATGTTTGGATGCACTGTTCCCATGGGTAGCTTTGCAGACCTCTGCCCAGCACCCTGATTTAATCTTCTATTACATCAGAGGGTTTTGCCTAAGCAATGAGAACAGCTGCCACCAGTGAGCTGCCACAGTGCAGGAAGAGCTCTGCTAGGGCTCAAAGGGAAGCTGTAACCTACTGTGGTTTGCATTCCTCCTCAACTGACAAGTGACAACATTTTCCACCTCAGATGGAGAAATAAACCACGTGGATTAAAGACAGAGTCACAGTGGAAGGAATTTGGGAGAATCATGTGAAATAACTTCTTCTGAGAGCAGGGTCTCAGATTAGATTTTTCAGGGCCAAATCTTGGATTTTGGATCATTGTTCTCAAGGTTTAAGAAAAAAAAAAAAGATAACTAGATAGCTAGATAGGTAGCATGATGTAGATAGGTAGCTAGATGATAGATAGATAGATAGATAGATAGACAGATAGATGATAGATAGATAGATAGATAGATAGATAGATAGATAGATAGATAGATAGATAGATAGATATTCTTTCTTTTTTTCTTAATACTCAGAGGGTGTTTTCCTGAAGCAAATTGTCCTTAGCCTCTTGTTCTATAACTATGCTTCCCTGTGAGAAGACTACCTTTGTCTTTTCTAAAACTGTAATTTTATTGCTGTAAATTGGAAAAAAAAAAATCTTCATCCTTCAGCTTCTCCAAGCCTCTAATCATCTTGACAATTCTCTGTGGGATCCTCTCCAGATTTTGTGTCTCTCTTGAGCTGGGGATGCCAGAATTGTGTTGCAGGTGTGGCCTGACACTTGCCAGGCACAATGGAATAATCATATCCCTTGATCTGCTGGCAGCCCTCTGGCTGATGCAGTCCAGGACTTCATTGCTCCTGGAGTGCAGTCCACTGCTGGCTCTTCTTAATCTTGCTGTGCACCAGAGCCTATTCCATGGAGCTGCTTCCCACACGGTCTGTCCACAGCCTTTACTGTTATGTGGGTTTATTCCCGCTGCAGGACTTTATCTTTGTTAAACCTTGCTCAGTTTTTGTTGTCCCATTTCTGTATGGGACAACATTCTTCTGGCCCATTTACCTCCTCCCAGTTCAATGTCATTCACAAATTTTGTGTGGGTGCAATTCCCTCCAGGATGTTTTGAATAGGACCAGAACTAGTGCCAGTCTCTGAGGAGCTCCTCTCATGGTAATCTACCTTTTTGTCTTTGAGCCTTTACCCTAGCTGGAGAAAGGCAGTTTAGCTAGTTCTCCACCCATTTTGTACTCCATTTGTCAAGTCCATTTCTTACCAGCTTGTCAGCAAAGATATTATGGAACAGTGGTCAAAGATGCTGAAATCAAGGTAGCATACACTGCCTTGAAAATTAAACGTTGTATTTTGAAGGGTTTATATTTTATGTATTTGTGCATGCTTATGGTATGATTATATGGTAAGCTAAGGTAGTACATGGAGATCTGTGTAATTCTGGGGTCATGCAGCTAGCAGTTACAGAAAAGCTCCGTCATTGTTTCTGAAAATGTCATCTCACAGCCATCTATCATAAACCAAGCCACTAAAAGGTACTTCAGACATGCTTTGGAGAGGGAACATCTGCTGGGGGGAAAAATTCAGTTCCTCTGCTAAGACTGTATTTACAGAGCTACAGCTAGTGCTGTCATTTGTTGTCATTTAGCAGACGCCTGATGAAGAGAAATCTGTCAGCAGGGAAGATGACAAAGAAGCTCCCTGCAGCCCAATTCCAATGACAGCGGAGAGGAGACGCAGTCTGTGGTATGCAAGCCACTATACAACTGATGAGAGAAAAGTAAGACTGGAAGGGGAAGGGTCTCTGCATTACACAATTACTTTGAATTAAGGGAAGTGGTGTTACGTAGCTTGCAAGTACAATCTCCACTTGTGATTATATAAATCAGATAAAATATCAAGGCTGCATGGCAGAGTAGGATAGGAATGTATTTTGTAAAAATGAATGAAACAAAACCAGGAGTCAGTGTAAGGATGTAAAGGGAAAGCATGCTCTCTGTTTTTGACTTCCACATTTAAGAAGTGTAGGACTGGGCTTTTGGCTTGGGGCCATTACCTTTGAGTGATCCAGCTAGAAAGCCTGTCTGGGAGCTAAATCTGGTGTAAAGATCTGATCTGCCTTGTAACTACTGATTAGCACTGTCATTGGTGAGTGGGGACTGCCAGCTTATCTTCGCCTAAACTTACTGGTGTCCTCCTTGAAGATACAAAGCAAGGCAGTTTAGGCAGTTGTGTAAAACATCCTGGAAGGGTCCAGCTCTCTGCCACCTGTCTGCACCAGCTGCACTGCAAAATTTCATTTGTTGAGTTTTTTTCAAATTTGGGACATATAAACATTCATAAGCCACATATACTCAAACTGCAAGAGATCCACTATAATAATAATAATAATAATAATAATAATGGGAAATGAGCTGGCAAATGGATAAAGTATCGTATTTTATATTTGCATCACCATTTTATTGGAACTATTTTTATAATTGTACTAATTCTAATGATTGTTTAAAAACTTAGTTTTTAAGCATCGGATCATTAGAAAGACATTAGAAAGCAGTTAATCAGTATAATGCAATACTGATTAATTCTTTGACCTAGTGTCCAAAATTTCGATGCAACATTCTCAGTTCTGGTTTAAAATTCACAGGAACATACAGTAAAATTATGTCAATGCTATGGCACACTAAATATAATTTTATGGTGTTGTACAGTTCTGCTGACTTTTTAAGAATTCTTTCTGAATTTCTTGGTGCAAATCTGCAAAAGTCAGCACATATGCATGCATGTATTCAAGAAGTCAGACTTGCTAATGCTTGAGCCATGCTTCTGTAATAATTTGTTCTTGCATTGCTTTTTGCAGCTTCTGTCAATGACCCAAGATGAATACAAGCCATCGGATGTTAGTATACTACTAGTCTTTGTAATTTTGCAACTCTTCTCAATGTGTGTAAATACAGACAACAATGATACATACAGATAAAACCTTAGGTGACATTTGTAAAACTTCTAGATTTATGGTTAGCCTGACATTCACCCTATAATTTTGATTATCCTAAATGTAATTGTCTTCTGCTTCCTTAATAATTTCCCTGAGAAACCACTGATTGATCACTTGAAATTAAGCTGCTTGTAGTAGTACCAACTGGCAAACGATCTTTGCTATTTCATTGGGTTTGAATAAGATATGAAAATATGCTTTCTAATGCAAGCCACCTTTAAATTTGATTTAGTTTCTTTGCTGTATTTTTTCTTTCATTAATGTTGGAATGCTGAGGCCTTTAAAGCATGACCAAAACCACATATGAGTTCAATTTACAGATTACAGAAAATCCAAGTCTTTATTTGAACAGACAGCAAATGATCAATTTATCGTGACTGTTATAGACCTTAGCAGACTTTGAAAGCAGAAAAGTCCCCTCTCTTTAGCACACACAGAAGAATGGAGATGAAGATGAATTTTAGGAGCATCCATAAATCTAAATGTGCTCCGTGGTCTGTACTTGGTGCAGCTGGATATGACTGAACATAAGCCAGATACTATTCTGAAACAGTTCACAGGCTGTTGAGCATGCCTGAGCATAGTTTTGACAAGCAAGATATGACCCTATCTCCCAGCCTGAGCAGAAGTCAGTCTGGAGCACATACTGCCATCACTAACCCATTGCATGTGCATTTCTGCCAATACTGATGATTGTGATTGCTGGAGCCCTTAGCCAAACAAACACAAGGGCTGAAATTGAAGTCACGAAAATAAAACAATGAAAGAGTGTTGAATTGCCACTGCTAAGTGACAAAAATGTGTCATCAGTAGGAATGATTACCACAAATGATTTTATTAACAGCTGCAAATATAGATCTCACCAGTAATAATTCAAATTGGAAAGTCATTTATAGCCATTATTTTATTAACTTCTGGAAATAATTAGATGTGAACTGAAGTCTGAAAATCCTGATGTAGTAGTTTGCCTAAGAAGAAGGATGAATTTTTGGTTATTGCTATTGGTATGACATAAAAATCTAACAACAGTTAATTTTGGAAGCTGTTCCGTGTTACTTTTGCATGCAACATGAAAATAACATATCAGTCTCTTGGAAGTAGCTGCAGCTGCCTGTTAGGCTCTTTTAATATTGGCACTCTAAAAGTAGCAAAACACAGGAGTAGGAGTCCCAGTCTTCTGAGAGCCACGGTAAACGCAGTGCCTCTCTCCGGTGTCTGCAGGTGCTGCTGGTAACAGTGAATGGGAACCCAGCTGACTATCACACCATCCACCCTCCACTGCCACTAGAGAATGGTCCAGCCAAAGCAGACATGTACTCCACACCACAGTACAAGTGGGAGCCTGTGGATGGCATATCAGGTAGTAAATTGCTAGGAATTGTCATTTTGTCCAAGTGTTTTTCTTACTCTGTATCTCCAGTCACTGCCTCTAGCATTTATTGTCATTTCTGTAAGCTCTTTGGCCTGTTAAAGTTAAATAACTGCTGTCACCTTGCAATGATGGATGCCCTTATGGCAATTTTGTAAACTGGGCTGTAGGTGTATACCATCCAAAATACTTTGCCTACCAACACAGTGGTTTGAAGTAGCCATCAGAGGATTGCAAACAAAATAATTTCAGGAGAGGATGCATGTACTATATTTACACCAGCATGGATTGCAAATAAGGATTTCTTTTTCCACCTAGTAAAGGAAGAGGAGGAGGAGGAAGAAGAAGAGGAAGTTACTCAGGAGGAAAAAGAAAATGTTAAATTACATGCCCTGGTCTCTGTGTTTCAATTTATCATGAAACAAAGTTACATTTGTGCTCTAATAGCTATGATGGTAAGTACTGGCAACAAAAAGAGTAATGCTGTTGATTTTACAGGAGTCTTCTCCATGCTTTTCTGAAAGTTGGCATTCAGCAAGTCTTTGCATCAGGCTTAAAAATATAAAGATGGCTTCTGTATCACTTTGAGCTCATTTTAGGTTATTAATAGATAATTCTGAGGCCTGTTACAGACCTTTAAATAGGGCAACACATTTCCAGGACTGGGAGCCTCTGACTTTGTTGTCTGTTGAATATCTGAAAGCCCCTGGGTCTCAGTTTTCTATTGATTCCCAAGCTTCTGCAAAAGCAAGTTTGTCATGTGTTTGCACAACTCAGAAATTTACCAATAAAATTAAAGTATGTCATACTGATTTAGAAAACAGTAAAAATATAGTTTCTGATTCAGGTGATGCATACATCCAATGACTCTGAGAAGAAAGAATCTGTAAATCCTGGTTTCTTGTATTGACACAGGAAGATCTCAATGAAAATTCAACTTTGTGCCAAGTCAGACTTTTGTGTTCTTCTTTCTTTCTCTTTTTCATGACATTGCTTGTTTTTAATCCTCCTTGTTGCTCCTTTGAGCTGCACTATACCAAGGTTTCCATATAATGATTAGATGTCTTTCTATATTCCCAATGCAAGCTTTGCTTTTACTGTTTTGGAAGAGTTTCAACTATGATGAAATTAACCATAAAGCTTCTTGGCCCAATTATGCATTAAGAATGGTAAAACAAATTACCTTGGCTGCCTTTTGTTTGCATAAAGTTTCAAACTTTATTTGCTGTGCTTTAACAGAAGAAGTTTCTGCTGTAAATAAGGCAAAATACAGATCTGGATTGATGCATTCTGAGACATTAACAAAACTCATGTACTTCTTAGACCATAGAATGGTTTGGGTTGGAAGGAACCTTAAAAGTTATCTAGTTCCAACCCCCATGCCTTGGGCAGAGACACCTTCTACAAGACCAGGTGTACATTTGCCTTTTAATTAATTCCCAGGGTTATATCTTTCAATATAAAAGGAGACTATATCTTTGAAGAACCTACTTGTAGTTTAATGCTAGCTTTTCTCTTCGTGAAGTATTCTGATTTTATGTGATCCAAATTAATTTATTAATCTATTTTTGGTATCCTCTGATGCTAATTCCATTTGTACTACAGCCAAAGACAGCTCAGTGTAAGCTATTTTCTCATACAGGATGAAGAACTAGCATATCAGTGTTTTTCACATACTCTCAAAAGACATCGTTTCCAGGAGGGCTAAGTTAACCTGAAAGAAATATTCTTAATGTTTAATAATTTTCTTTATTTTTTAATGTTTTCTTGAAGGTTATTCCACAGTTACATCAGCATATATATAGTTAAATTTAGTGCTAAATCACTAACACAATGTAGTTAAAAACACTTGCTCCCCTAAATCCTTTTCTTGAGTGTTTAATAGAGAAGTTTTTGATAACTGAATTCTGAAAGCTATAGAAAATGTTCTATAGTTGTGAATATTCAGGTAATCTACCATGGTTACTGTAGACTAAACATTCTTCAGGTTAGGTGGGTGCACACCATAGCTTTCCATTTTAAACTGATTCCACAAAAGCTAGAGCAGTATGGATTTGATGCTGTTTTGTAATTCTGTCAAAGGCCATGAATGCAGTACCCATTGATTAGGTTTTGCTACTCCTACTCTGAATTCTTTGCTGCTGTTTTGCAAGAATTTCTGTGCTCAAACTTTAATCTTTATTTTCCATCTCTTTTAGTCTGGTGTAATGAGAAGCAATAAGTCTGCTTACAAAATGCAGCTAATGCGTCAAGCAGGGTTTGCTCTCAGAATCTACTTTCTGCATGTTCTCCAAGGGGTTTGTTTTAGCTAGTCCAGCAGGTGATTAATATGGGTGAGAGTCTGATGAAAATGAAAATATACACTGAGTAGAGAAGAGTAAATAAAGTTTAACTGGAAGTCTGCATCTGTATTGTTCCTGAATGCATCTGTCGACATTTTTTCCTCTCTTTCCTCCTTCTACAAGGCGTGGAGCATCACATATCACAGCTGGTTGACTTTTGTGTTACTGATCTGGTCTTGCACATTGTGGATGATTCGGGACCGAAGGAAATATGCCATGATCAGTTCACCATTCATGGTTTTTTATGGAAATTTACTGCTAATATTACAGTATATATGGAGTATTGAGCTCAAGAATGATGAACTTCCTCAAGTATCTGGTTTTTTAAAAAGAAAAGACCCTGGGGAGCTGGCATCAAAGGTATGTGTAACAACCAGCTGAGATTTACTTACAAAACCACAAAATACATTGTGATAAAAATATGGATCTCTTGACATTTCTTAAAGAGTACATCCAGAGTATTCAGTGTAACCACTTTCAGTAGCAATTCTGAAGTAAAGGGTAAGCCATTAGAAAGAGTGTTCAGAAAACTGATTCTTGCATATTAAGCTAATACTAGAGCAAATGTTTCAGACACCTTTCAGGTTTTCATGATAATTCTGTAGAAAATACTTGGTGGATTGAAATCGCTCTCGTTTGATTTTATAAACTGAATTCAAAATCAGATGTTATTTGATTCGCTAGATTAATCCCCATGGGATGTCAGATCTGTCTGTGACAATAATGGCCACTGGAACTGTGCTGTCATTGCAATTACCAGTACTACTCTCTCCCCAGTGATTTGGCACAAGCAGCAGCACATAGCTGTGGCTGAGTTTTAATTCTTTATCCTTACACCTGAATCAGCACGAGTTGAAATCCATTTCAGGTTAGAACCAAGAGAATTTGCTGATTCCAGTGCATGATAGATTTTTTTCCTTAATGTCTTGAAAATGTATTTTGTTCTGCAAGTCCTGGGGAAGGGACCGAGTGAAAATAGGATGTTTTTTCTTAGAGCACCCAAGAGGGGCATCTCAGGGAGTGCATCTAGTTGGCACTGCTCCTTGTGCTAAGTGGATCACTTCCCTTGTGACTCCTAATTACAATTTAAGTTGATTCTGTATGTGTCGTGGTTTAAAACCAATAACTAAGAAAATTACTTATTTCTTGCTGTGAGATATGGATTAGAATAAGGGCAAAACAGGCATAAAATTTAAAAGGAATAAAGAAAGTTTATTGACAAACAACAATAATAAGAACACCAGAATAAACTTCCAGAAAAACCTTTTCATCCCCTATCTACTCACTATTCTCTCGTTCACATGACAACAGAGACAAAAACTTTGGAACTTTGAGGTTAAAACAGTCCTAATTCTTGCTACAGTCCTTTCACCTGTCTTTGTAGAGAAACAGAAGTTTCTTCCTGTTAATTTATGGAGTTTCTCACAAGAAAACTATTTTTGTTACAGTTTTCCATTGCCCTGATATCAGCTGCCCAGAGCTGCTGTTATCAGAGCCCACCCCTCCCATTTTCACATCACTCTGAGATGTGTATGGGTCATGAGTCGAGGGATAGCATTTTTAAGGATGAGTATTCAAAGGTAAAAAAGTCTTCTTCATCTGCTTCTGTGAGCTTCACTAGACAACAGTTTTCTCATTGCCTCTCAAGGCTTCAAATCTCCCAGCACTTCACTATACCATAATTATTCAAGTTTACACTTTGAATACTTTATTCCTCCCTACATACTTATCATGAATTAAAAGAGTTCTTTCCAGGACTTCATTGTCCATCTCCATAGTCTAACAGAAAGATATTTCAGCTAAATTAAAGCATCTTCTTAATTCTCTACCTTTCTTGAAGCTTCTTTTCTTTCTTGTCACTGGTAGTTTATAAAGTCTCTTTTCATGTTGATCACTTTCCTTTTCTCTCTCTGGATAAAAAAGTTAATCCGCAAGTCTCATCTGGGTAATGAAAGAGTTAAAATCTTGCCCAGGCTGTTGTAGGTAGTTCTGTGGCCTTGGCTGGTGCAGGAACTGGAGCCGTCTGTGATGGAGAGTTCCTCATGGCTGCTCTGGAGAGTGTGGTCACCATCTCTGCTTGCTGCAGGCTCAGAGCCCCTCTCCTTCTTCACTCGGCAGTTTCTGGTGAATTCCATCACGGCAAAACCTGCAGCCAAGCCAGGAACCGGCCCGGCCCAGACAGGGCTCGGGACAAGCCCCCCGCAGGCCCCATCTCCCAGCCGGGAGATGCAGCAGGCCCGGCCTGGCCCCCGCCCGGCCGCATGGCCGGGCAGAGAGAGAGAGGCCGGACCTCTGCTACCTTTCACCGCCAGGAAACAAAGAGAACTCCGAGAGCTCTGGTTTTACACTTTAAGGTAGGGTTCACAAGTTGATCCCACTTTTCAATGGCCTAAACTGCTGTCAATTCTCAGCAATGACCGATAATTGGTCAGGAGAAAAGACTCTAGGCAGTTCCCAGCAACTTCAACTTTCTTAAAGGTAAAGTAACTTCATGACAGTATGACATCTTCCTTGTTGGCAATGCCCTTTGGACAAACCTTTCTGGGTCTTTAATGCATTTGAAAGTTAGTGAATGCTATATTATTTCTCTTGTAAAGGTAGGGTTAGTTTCATAAGAGGGATAAAGCTCAAGGGGTTCTGCAAGAGTTGTTCTTCATTTCTTTCAATGACTTCATAAATCTCTAAGGAGTTTTAACTGTCTTAATACTTCATTCCCTTTGACATTATTTCTTGTTGGCTATATCATCAAATATCTTGTCTAAAAACAGGTACTGTCAAGAAAGGAAGCTGTCGTGTATATATAGTGATTTGGCCACATCCATAAAGCCATTAGATGTTTAGTGGGGCTTTTTAGGCTGAATAAAATGCATTCCAAAACTTTCACAGAATCACACCAAAATTGAAGCCAAAAGAGACTTTTGGAGGTCATCCAACTCTCAAGCAGAGCCATCTAGACTTGATTGCCCAGGACCATGCCTAGATGGCTTTTGAATATCCCTCTGAGTGGAAGCTCTTGTTACATCCCAGGGCAACCTGTGCCAGTGCTCTATTACCCTCACAGGAAATAAAGTGTTCCCTGATGTTCAAAGGGAACCTCCTATGTTTCGGTTTGTGCCTATTGCCTGTGGTCCCATCACTGGGCACCACTGAAAAGAGACTGGCTCTGTCCTCTTTGCACCTCCCTTCGGATATTTTTAGACATCAAATGAGATTCCCCCTGAGTTTTGTCTTCTTCATAGGAGAGATGCTCTAGTCCTTTCATGGCCATTCAGCTGGACTCTCTCCTGTACATCCATCTCTCTTGTATTGGGGTACCAGAATAGGACACAGCACTCAAAATATGAGCTCACCAGTGCTGAGCAGGGAAGAAGAATCACCTTCCTCAACTTGCTGTCAACACCTCCTAATGCAGGCACTAACATTCTTTGTCATAAGGGCACATTGCTGGCTTACTTGTAACTTGTTATTCACCAGGATCCACAGCCTGTTCCTGCCAAACTGCTCTCCAGCTGGTCAGACCCCAACACGTAATGGTGCATGAGCTGGTTCTTCCTCCCCAGGTGCAGGACTTTGTACTTGTTGAATGCCCTGATTTTCCTGTCAGCCCCTTCCTCCAGCCTATCGAGGTCCTGCTGGATGGCAGCATGACTCTGGTGAATCAGCCATTCCTCCCAGTTGTGCATTGTCAGCAAACTCAGTGAGGGTACACTCTCCCCATCATCTGGATTAAAAATGAAGATGTTGAACAAGACTGGATTTAGTATTGAGCCATGGGGGGCACATTGCTAATCACTGACCTCCAACTAGACTTTATGCCATTGATAACCGCCCTCTGAGCTCAGCTGTTCAGTCAGTTTTCAGTTCGCCTCACTGTCTGCTATCCAGCCCACACTTCATCAGCTTCTCCCTGAGCATCTCATGAGAGACAGTTTCCCTCTGGAGTCTAAGTAAGAAACAGTATCTGCTGCCCTCCTCTCATCTACCAGGTCAGTCATTTTATCATAAAAGTTTATCAAGATAGTCAAGCATGACTTCCCCTGGATGGATACACTCTGACTATTCCTAATGGTTTTCTCATCCTTTTCTCATCCATCTCATCTCTCATCATTTGCCTGGAAGTTTTTTTTGGTGATTGGCTCCTCCATCACATTAGAATCACAGCATAGTTTGGGGTCAGCAGGGACCTTTCAAGATCATCTAGTCCAATTCCCCTGCCACAGGCAGGGGCATTTTTCACTAGATCAGGTTGCTCAAAGCTCCATTCAGCCTTACCTCAGACACATCCAATGGTGGAGTATCCACAGCTTCTCTAGGAAGCTTTTTCTGGCATCTCACAACTATCACCTTCCCAGGGATTGAAGTGAGGTTGTCCAGGCTTGATCCTTCATCTGGAAGATAAGAGTGACATTTGCTTTCCTTCAGCAATTCTCCTGTCACCACATTTGATGAAAGGTCATTGAGAGAGTAACCTCTACTAGTGACACCAGTCAGCTCCTGGGTACATCCCATCAGGACCCATGCATTTATGTATACTCACTTTCTCTAAATATTCCTTGATCCAAACCTGTTCCACCAAAGAAAGACTCTTCCTTGCTTCAGACTTTTCCATGGTCTCTAGGAACTGTGTTTCTTTAAGGATAGCAAAGACTGAGGCAAAGAAGGCATTAGGCACCTCAGCCTGTGTAACCAGGGCCCTTGCAGTGGCCCTAGATTTTCCCTAGCCTTCCTTTTTCTGCTGAGACATGTACAGAAGCAAATCTTGTTGCTCTTGCCATACCTTGTCAGACCCAGGCCTTGACTTTTCTAACTATGTCTGTGCATGCATGGCCAGTCTCTGCATTCCTCACAGATTACCTAGTCCATCCTCCATCCCCAGGCACAGTCTATGCATTCCAACTGTGTTTCCATCCAAATCCCAGCTTTACCTCTGCACCTCTTTGGCCTGTGCTTCCTTAAAGAGCCTGTGGCCATGTATTGCAAATATTCAAGGCATCATTTCCTGTCTCTCTCATCCCAAAAAGACCACAGCCCTGTGCAGAGATCGCTAATTGCTTGGGTTTGTTCTCCATGCTGCAGAGCTCTAGTGTACAGGTACTTCAGAGGGGCACCTGACATGCTGTTTTCCCAGAAAGAATCTGGCAGGTTTCCCTGTAAGGCTGTGTTGAAGTAACAACATTGTATGTATAATTTGTATATGATTTGCTTATATACAAATGCTTACAGTGATCCTGCATAAGCCTGGATTTGCTGAGTATGTATTTCCTTTTGTTCACATCACCCTTTGCTTGTTAGCCTTGTCCATCAGTCTCTCTTTAGGGCACTAGTAACTCTGTACCCCCTTTATTCCTAATTTAAAGTCCTTTGAATAATGGTTGAATTTAAATGAAGACTGGATATTGTATTCTGCAGAAAGAATGTAATTCTGTACCTGTAATTCTTTCTGCATAAGTTTCTGCATGCTATATGTGTTTATTGGTCTGAAAATGAGATAACATCTATGCTGTGAGAGGTGACTAAAAGCATTGCTTTGGTCTGCAACCCTTCAAGACTTAGAGCCAGCTCTGGCTCTGGAAATTCCAGGTAGAACAAAGAAGTAAATGTAGTGGGAAGACAGAGCTAATCACTGCAGAAGAAAGTGTGTGTCTTACAATATCAAAGGTTTGTGTTGCAAAAGCCAGAGCTCCAGGAGGTAACTGGGGAAGCTGTGACAAGTCACACAGGGTGGAAGTCTGCTGCCATGGCTCAATGCTAGCAGAAGTGTCAATAAAAAAGTCATCTCCTGGGAGCAATTCTTTTCCCCATTAAGGTCTTGTGTGTTAGAAAAAAAAAATACATTGTACCACTGGCCTTGTCATTCTATTGTGTGCAAAGTATGTGGCTCTTACGAGTTTCCTCTTTGAATTTTTTTTTTCTTCTAGCTACGTAGTGAAATAAGTCTCCTCCTGCAAAGGGAAATTAGCAAAACCTTCATAGAAAGTAAGCATAAAATTAAGTGTGTGACAATAGGCATCATGCTGTTTTCTAATTTTTGTCCATCTCTTGGTATTGCAAGCTGTTGAATTTAGCTTTTTGCAAAACACAGAAATGCACTTTTCATTAAAGAGATCTGTTTATTTATCTGTTTTATTTCTAAGGTACCCTGCTGTTATTGAATTATCATCTCTTGAAGGCTTTAAAAGAATTAAGAGCTATCTCAACTCTTGTAATTGTTGCAAATGCAAGACATATTCCATTGACTGGGTCTTCTGTAACTGCAAGACATACAAAAAAAATTATTTTTAAATTTGCTATGTTTAAGCACCTGAAGTAACAAACCTCCTGTCTCAAAATATTTCTGATATACAAAACCATGATAATGATAACACACTCTTGCACACGTTTCTTCCCTAAAAAAAAAATGGTAAAAAATTAACAAAAAAAACCCAACAAATGGGAATTACACCAATCCATGAGTAATAGGAAGATCCCTAAATTTATAAGACAGTAGTGAAAAACTGAATAAAATGGGGTAGGAATAGGCACATATAAGTGAATACCTTTAAGTGCAAATGAAGCAAAGTTGTCTGTAATGCAGGATGTTTCATAAACAACATAACTTGCCCTAAGATGCACTTGGACACTGGTGCCATCACTGCCATTTTCTGAAAGACAGAGTAAACAAAGGCATGCAAAATTTGTGAAAACCTATGCTTGTATCAGTAGGACGTAGGATATACAATTAGTCTGTTGGTTTTGTTTTGATTTTTGTTTGCAGATTCTTTTCACAATTACTTTCTGGCTACTGCTTAGGCAACACCTCACTGAACAGAAAGCACTTCGGCTAAAAGAAGCTACTTTATCTGAGGTCAAAGTTGGAAGTGAAGAAAATGAAGAAAAAGGTAAAGCCAGATCCAATTTAGTTCTTCAGTCATGATAGAAGTTCCAGTTACTGTGTTTCTCTGATGCCGAAAGCAATTAGCAAAGTATCTGTTATTAGCTAAGAAAGATATTACAAAATTTATGTGCAGCTGTCTCTCAGATATAAAACACCTCTGAACTTTAAAAATTCAAATAATATGTTCTTTGCTGGAAGGTAATAAAATTACTTATTTTAGAAAGATCATGGAACTTTCAAGTGATCAGTGTACTGCTGTGTTCCCAAGTCAAACCAGGGGATTGCCCTAAAGTTTAACCACAGAAGATGAGTTTACCTAGAAGTTGCTCAATTCCTTGATAGTTGTGTTGGTACATAAACTCTTACACAGCCACAGAAATTAAACTACAAATTTCAGTGGAAAAAATAAACACATATTTTTTGAGTGCAGGGGCTCAAGTGCACCTGAGAGCAAACTTTACTTTCATAGGTTCAGCTTATCAAACAACTCAGTGACCTGTTCTTTCTTTTTCTACTGGGGACATGTTTCTCCAAACATTCCTTGCCCCCCTCTCTCTGGATGTTAACTGAAAAAGCTCAGTGCACTGAAATGGTGGAAGGTGAGCCCTGGAAGCAGTAGTGTGGTTTTGTCTCTGATTAATTCCAATCCTTGCCTCAGTAAAACAGCTGATCAGTGTCAAAGCTGTACAACAAGGATTTTCAAGGCAAGAGCCCGAAGAGAGTGGGATGGTGAGTGGGACAAAAGGAGTGAGCAAGCCTTTTGATCATGAAGTTTCAATGTTGCTCTCAATGGAAAGAAAAACAACTGTACTATGGTTTTGGCAAGCCCTGTTATCTAGGTACTTGCTGCTGAGGGGACACTTACCCTGCCCTCCACTTACTTCATAAGATGAATAACTGGGGAATTTTGACCTCTTCATAGGGCTAAAGCAGCTTGTCTTTTCTGGCCCAGATGCAGCACAAAAACCTGGATAAGTGGTAGGTTTTTTTTTAAAAAAGCTGCAGTGTTAGTACAGCATTTATATATTCTAAGCTTTTTTGGGTTTATGTTAATGTTTTCCTTTGCTTGTGGTTTATGGAGGTAAACACAATATTATCTAAAGGATGAAACTCAAGATGAGAGGTTCCAGCTCGAGATGGGAGTTTAAACTCAATATGAGAGGTTTCTGTTGGTGCTGGTGGTTTTTTTGTTTTCCAGTTTAAAAGGTTGCTTACTTGAGAGTACAAGCATTGCCATGGAAAGTGTTTTGGCTATTATCCATTATGCAACCCTTAGGCTCTAATTTTCTACTATAACTGCATTTTGTTTCAGACAAAATGAAGATGGGTGTCTGGTAAGGATGTATAGCCATGTGCCCTATGGCTTCAGCAGCAGGTTTAAGCTCATATGAAGTTAAAAAATCTTTTCCTTGCTCTGAAGGCACGCATGATTAGGAATTGCAGTCTCTTGTGAATATTGAGTTTTAAGTTTTTGCAGAGGTTTTAGTTTCCACACATTTAAATTCTTACTGAAAGTCCCCAGAAGAGACAGGCCAAATGTGACTCTTTATTTGCAGAAGAGGAGTCGCAAGAGGGAGAAGTGTCAGAAGAACAGGAAGAGGAGAAGGAAGAGGAGGAGGAGGGAGAGGAGGAGGATGAACAGGATATTATGAAAGTCTTGGGGAAGCTGGTGATGGCTATGTTAATCAAGTACTGGATTTACGTCTGTGGGGGCATGTTCTTCTTTGTCAGCTTTGAGGGTACAATTGTCATGTACAAAATCATCTACATGGTACTGTTCCTCTTCTGTGTGGCCCTCTACCAGGTAAGGGAGAACTGTGTTAACTTAAATTTCTCCTTGAATAGCTTGGTAATGAAGTAGCTCCAAATAGAATTCATGAACAGTGAATTTGTTCTTTAGTTGGACACAACAGAATAAGACCACTTGAAGGGATTAAGACTAATTTTCCTCTGTTTTTTGGTTATAGTGACAGGCAAAATGCATGTAAATTAGAAACAATGCACACCTCTGCTCAGCCATGCCACTTCACCATCAGCTTTAGAACCTTTGTGGAAAATTCTGAGTCTGTGCACATTCTACATAACCACCAATTGTTGTGACAGCTGGTCCACACAGCTTCCAAAACCCAATGAGCGTGGTAGTCCCTCTCCTAGACTTTCATCACCTAATGGTGGTGAAATTAGGCGACATGAAGCTGTTCCTGACTTTGTGTCTTGCGGCCCATGTCTCGTCAGACGTTTTTGCACAAAAGTCTTTACTTGAATGAAAGAAAGAAGTAAATACTATGTCAAAAATCTGTGCCTCGCACTGGGTAATCATTGCTTATTTCAGACCAGCTCGGAAAAATAGTGTTCTTCATCCTTGTTTGACAATACAATGTTGTCAGTATTTCTGTCAGTGTTTTTGCCTTTGGCTTGTGTCAGCATCTTTAGTGTGTGATTTTCAGGTACACTATGAATGGTGGAGGAAGATTTTAAAGTACTTCTGGATGTCAGTGGTTGTTTACACAATGTTGGTACTTATCTTCATCTACACATACCAGTTTGAGTCATTCCCTGGGTTGTGGAAGAATATGACAGGCCTGGATGAAAGGAAGTAAGTGGTTTTGATCAACTTTTTATTTTTATCTTTGGATCTCTGCGTTCAGTGACACTGGAGGATCTGAGAGTAGTCTTCCCTCTTATGGGAGAAAAATATCCTGCAGCCATTCTCAGGCATAGCTGATTTTAGGCACTCAATTATGAAGCTCTAGATTTATTGGTGTAACCATAGAAGTGAGCAAACCCAGAGAAGAGCTCAGTCATATTTTGTCCAATTGGCTGCTTAGGCCATTGGATTGCTTCTGTTCTCAATAAAGTGACAATATTTCTCTTCTCCACCTTGACAATAGGAACCAGATCCAGGGAAAGATTAAGGGTAGATCTGCAGGATGTTTGGAACTGATGAAGGTGAACCTGCTCTCCTGCTAATAAGGAAGACTGGGTTTCTTCATCTTTATGATGAGCTGGTCATTTCTCAAGAGGAGCTTACATTAGAAAGTATAAGCAATAGGAGTGGATCTCCAGTGCAGGACTTTCAGTCAGAGAAAACTCATCTGATTCAAGAGATCTGTGGCAGGGTTTTTTCATTTGACAGTGCATTTACAGTACATCTCTACATTACTGAGTCCAAACACAAGATACTTGCATTGTAAATGTTGCTAGGTTGTGAGAATTTTAGAAACCAAAACCATGTAAAAAGTGACATCCCCTTATTTCCTATTGCAAATCATTTGTAATAATGTCTGATGGAAAGAATTTTTATTGTGAAAAAAATGCCTTAGTGTTTTTGTTTTTTTTTTCCAGACTGGAGGACCTTGGCTTAAAACAGTTTTCTGTGGCTGATCTATTCACACGCATCTTTATCCCTACCTCCTTCCTGCTGGTGTGTATTTTACATCTTCACTATTTCCACGATCGGTTTCTCCAGATCACTGATTTAAAAGCTGTAACCAGCAAACAGGACAACACTATTTACAGGTAAAGAAGCCAAGTAAATGGAACTATTTATTATCTGTATGGAAATGCTGTTTCTCACTATCTTGTAATGCTCACTTTTCAGTAGATGTTATATGCCTTTGCTATGACAACCCGGCTTAAAAAGAAAGTGCACAGTATCCAGCACTCCACTACAACCAAAGTATCTGTCTCTCCCTGTTTTCCCCTACACACTGAACTTTTCATTTTAGGGCTCATTCTCAAAGGTAGTAATGGCATTTATGTATTTATTTAATTGGCTTTGACCTTTAACAGGATTTAGGTGCTTAATTACTGTGTGGGTCCTTTTGTATGTGTGTTCCTGTCACTAATAAGAAATGCAGCTTTTATTTTGGGTTACTTCTTTTTTTTTTCAACATCCATTTTGAGGGCCACATGAAGATTTGGAGATCTATGGAAAATACCCCATTTGCATTGAACAGTTAGGCCTTTTTGTAAAGTTGAACTTCAGAAATGGAAAAATTCTGAGTTTGTGTTTACTTTTCATAGTGCTGACCCTTGACATTTGGTGATTTCATCCAGACATTCATTAGCATTTTTACATGAACCTATCACTTTTCCAGGATGTTCAATTCTTACATATTTTCTTGCATAAAAACCAATCTGGCCTAGGATACTCAGCCAGGAGTATAAGAGGGAGAAATTATTTTGTGGTACATAGGGTTATAGTATGCAATGAGAGTTCATTCATTCTCTGAAGAAAGCAATTAATTTAGACCCTACTTTTAGAATGTTCACCGGTTGAATGATAAATGTATCGCAGCTGCACTTCTGTGAATGGGGACTAGCTGCATAACACCACATAGACCACAGGGTGTTATGGAATAATGCCAGTTACTTAACAGGGCATTATGTTCTAGGTTATGCAAGATTTACAAAGCATTTCAGATATTTTTCATACATTCGATTCAATCTGAAGCCACTTCACAGTTTATGGTACAAGTTTGTGCCATGAGAATAAGCTCCAGTTTTATGGAATACTTCCAGTCTCTGTATTGAAGTAATTGCTAAGACCAGAACAGATCAAATTTGATAGAATTTCCCAATAAAGGTGTGGGGGTGGGGATTAAACTTACCTTTTAAATGTCTATCTGTGTAATAACTCCCCCATTGCTCTTCTGGAGTTGCTAAATGTGATGGTAGATTCAAGGGCACTTTTGTAATGGCCTGTGTGCAAACTACACTTGCCCGTAGTGGACTTTTGTGCAGCAGCAGGTACATGTCAACAGCTGTGAACTGGCCAAGTCCTGAAAACAGAGCCCAGATATGTGTCTGAGCTGAAATGGGGCTGTTCCTGGGCTGAGGCATTTGGGGGAATGCTTTACTGTTTGCCATAACTCTGCAAGCTGCCTTGCAGCCCAAAGTTTGCACTTTTGCTGAATAATAGGAAGTTTCCACCTCCCTTCCAGTGGGATCCAATAGACACAGAGTAAAAAGAAAAAATCCCTGAGGCCCTGGCAGGATTTAGATGGGTTCACTTTGCCTGTGAAAACCACTACTTGAAAATCACATGAAAGATACAAGAATGTTATACAGTTTTCCAAATGCTGACATGAAGAGGATCACTGTGACTAAAATCACTTTATTCCTGAAGGATGGAACTGCTGATGGTGAAGACGCAAAATGTTTTAATGCATTGTGAGCAAACATTTTTTCCAGGAATAAGTAGCCTTGAGGTACTATGCTGAAAGTGGACATTCATTGTCGTACCAGGCTTTTTATTAAAGTTGCAGATGAAGAGGATCATGTGATATTATCAGCTCTTTTATCTTGGAATTAGAATGCTATTTTTTTGGGTTTAAATGTGTACTAGATTGTATTAAGCAGTCGCATAAGTAGCTGCTTATTTTTAATTGTTAAATGTGGCATATGTGTTACATTTGCCATTTTGCACTATTTTCAAAATCACAAATACCACATATCTCCTTTGTTCCTCCTGAGGAGCTTTAAGTATTATGACCAACACCCAAATCAAAACAGTTTTTCTGGTTTGTATTCCTAATAACACTGCCTGACATATGAAAATACACCTCTTTCTTCCCTTGACACAATAAATCACTATTGATCATCAGCTGACTTTATAGTTCACAGCTTCACGACAAGAGCTCAGCTGACGTTTGTATTGGTGATGCATAAAGCTGGATAAGAACTAACACAACAACCAACTTCAGCTTAACTGTAATGCTAGCAAGAAGTTGCAGGGGCAATTAAAACAGATTCAATGTTCATATATTTGAGTTTTCTCTCAAAGCTACTAAAACTTATTTTTACTTTTTGCTTTGAAGACACTAGCATTCACTTAAATGTTTTACCTTTCTAAACTGCTTTTATGCTGCACCTTTGGCAACAAAAAAAATTAAATACAGAAACAGAACCTTCATTTTGAGTAACAAGACAGAACTCAGTCCTTTTAATTGTAAACTTCTTAAAATAAGCACAGCAGCTGAGAGCTGGTCATGAAAGCAATAAAGAAAGCACGTCCAGTCCCTCCATCTGCCTTTGAACTGCCAGGTGTGAATACAATACTACAGTTGTGTGTAGCTGAAGAGTCCTGTTAAAATTAATGAGAATGTGCATTTATTCAAATGCAGCTTCTCATGAGCAAAATTTGCAGTGAGTTGAAGAGTAAAGGTCTGCCAGCTTTAAAGAGAGGGCACAAAACTGGCTCATTGGAACTGGCAGAGTGAGGCACTTCTCATGATTTATAAAGGTGTCAGAACCGAGAGTCTCAGTTTTACATCTGCAAGAGAAAGGAAAGCTCTCTGATTAGGACTTTCCAAGCCCATTTCCTTGCTGTACCATGGATTATGGGATGGCAGAGAAAAAGGCTGTGAGGTAGATAATTTCTCTATATGATGCTCTGCCGTAATTACCTTTGTAGATTTTTTTTAAAAAGAGAAAAATATATTTAAAAATGGTGTTATTCTAAGGCTTACTTAAAGTAAAGCAGTAGATGTTGTTCTCACATTTTGAAGACTGTGAAAATTATCTATAGTTCTGACTAAAGTTGCATAGGCTCTTAATGTCTAAGAGTTGCCTTTATAAGATCCCTAGACTTTTCACTGCATGGTGTATGTTAAAATTTCAGAGTGTGCATTGTTATGACAATGTGTCATAACACATTGGTAGACAGGAAAGTATGTTTGTTCCTATTTAACAGTTTTCTTTTCTCTCTCTAATTCATTTCCCATTTTCATCTTGTGCTTTCATCTCCCACCTCATAGCCATGCCAAAGTCAATGGCCGTGTATATCTAATAATTAATAGGTGGGTACTTCAATTCTTCCTTTCCTTAAAAACCGATATACCTTATTTTTTTGTTACTTCTTAGTTGCCTTAAAGCAAAGTATGTTCTTGCTGCACAGTACTGTGAAGTAAGCAGGGAGATAACGTTGTTCAGGTATTGCAGTTTCCTAAAGGTGATGAAGCAGTTAATACATCACTTCTGCATATTTATACATTGTGAGTTTCTTCTCCCAGCTGAGAATTCTCCTAAACTTTGCCCACGCCTCAATGCAGGAATAATTGGTGCTATTTGTAATTGGCTGCAGACAATAGATTTGGTTGAGGAGGCTCGTTTATCTACCCTTTATTTGTGCATGGAAAGATGCATGCCTGCATGCGCCTGTGTACACACAGACACACAGACAGACAGAGACAGACACCCCTGTCTTTCTCCAAGCATGTAAGAATGGGAATTTGAGGGACTGTTCACTTAAATACGTTGCATGCATTACGAGTTTGTACAGACTGAAATTTCAGAGTTGGAAAGGGAACACTGAACCCACTGCATGCTAAGGCTGTTAATTCATGGGCTGAGTCGGGTGCTGCAGGATCCAAACTAGAAAAACTACCATCATGATCATCCCTTTATAAATGGCATCTTAAAATCTGTTCCATAAAATAGATTCCTTTCAATATACTTAACTGGAATAAATGTGAGCTATTTTTTAATCATCTCTGAGAATAGAAGGACTTCTGAGTTGTTGTCACAACTGAATATAAACAGAAAAACCATGAAGATACATTGTTTAGATATTTGTGACTACCTGGTCTAACAAGAAGTCAATTTATGAGTCATGTTCATGCTCCTTCTTAAATGTCATCACATAGTTTGGGTCACCATTCTTAAAAGTTCACAAAAAAAAAAAAAAAAAAGTGTTCTGCGGAGCAGAAAGCTTTCTGTTCTTAAGGCTTTGCATGAAAGATATTGGAGAACTTCTTCTAGCCAGAAAGTTTCAAGCAATTCATAAACAGCAAAAAATTATCAAAGACAAAAGATGCTTAATAATGCAGTCAATTAATTAACCTTCTGCTCTAGTAAATGAAAAATAGGTGAAAGTCCTTGTGGCACAAGCATGATTTTAGTGCCACTGAAATTGCTTTGTTGCCAAAAACTAGATCTGTTGGTATACTTCTCATTATTGATGCCCTATTTAATGAACCTGAGAGTAGGAAATACTCTCAGCTAAAAGCTGTAGTGGCTGTACCTTCAAGGCTTGTTGCCTGCATTGTTATTTAGTTATTTCTCTTCCTTAGTATCAGACACAATGCCTTTATGTTATTTGGGGTAATTTCCCACCAAAATATGGCTTCTAACAACGAAGTCATATCTCACTAGCTGTGAAGATGTATGGGTAGCTTGTCTTAAGAATTCTAAACTAGTGAAGTTTTTATATCTTAATACCTCAGTGTTGTCAGTTACAATATAAGGTGATCTCATAGTGAAAAAGAAAAAAAAAAAAAAAAAAATTGGAAAAACAATCCTAGCAATACATAAGGAAGTTTTGGAAGAGAGATTCCAAGTAGACTAACTTTCCAAACAGTGGGCAGGGCTTTTTATCTGTCTTTGGTTGTCCTAAGCACATGATCCAATGCTCAAGCCTACTGATGCCAATGAAACTAAGCTTACTGAAAACTAAACTCATACTGAGGCTTTATCAGGTATATCTATTACATGTAACGATCTTTATAACCCCATTTGCCTCCTGGATTTCCAGAACACAAATGGGAATTATATGAATAAGAGAAAGATGAATCCACTCATGCCAAATCCTATAGTTACTGTGTTTCTGTCCAATTTACACTGAGGTAAGTCATTAAGTCCTTGATTTACACCAGTGTGAATGTAGACTTTTTCATTATAAAAGTCACTTGGGAAGATACTTCATAAAAATCAATGCGATTGCATATATACAAAAACCTGTCTGATTGGTTTTGATGTGGTTACTTTCATTTCATGGTCTATTGCCTTTTAAATGAACTCTGATGGTTTATTAGTAACCAGGGATCTCTATAACATTTGAACTGAACTGAAAATTCATTATCTCTTCTTTATACATGACCCTCCCAGTGATACTTTATTAGAGTTCCAGGTAAATATAAGTTAGTCATGTCATTTTAGGGAACATTGATATTTAGTCACTTTATAGAAATTTGAATATCCTTTTAGTACATATGCTAGCTGATCTGTGACTTAGATATGAAAATAATCGAAGAATCCCAAAAGACATGATTGGTAACAGCCAACATGGCTTTACTGAGCGGAAATCATGCCTGGCAAATTTGGTGACCTTGTATGATAAGGGTACAGTGTTGATAAATAGGGGCAGAGCAACTGGCATTGTCTACCTGGATTTATGCAAAGTGTTTGACACTATCCTGTATGATATCCTTGTCTCCAGATTGGAGAGACAAGGTTTTCATGGATGGACCACTTGGTGAATAAAGAACTGGCTGGATGGCCACACGCAGAATTGCTCGGTGGCTCATTGTTCATGTGACCAGTGACGAGTAGTGCCTCTCAACACCAGTACTGAGGCTGAGACCGTTCAACATTTTTGTTGGTGACATAGTGGGATCTAGGGCACCCTCAGCAAGTTTGCTGAGGACACCAGGCTGTGTGGCTCTGTCACCACATCAGACGGAAGGGATGGCATCCAGAGCGACCTTGACACACTCAGGAGGTAGACCCATGCAAACCTCGTGAGGTTCAGCAAAGCAAAGTGCAGGGCCCTACACCTGGGTCATGGCAATCCCAGACACCCCTATGGGCTGGGCAGAGAAGTGATGGAGAGTAGCCCTGAGGAGAAGGACTTGGGTGTGATGGTTGGTGAACAACTCACCATGAGCCAGTAGCATACACTTACAGCCCAGAAAGCCAATGGATTCCTGGGCTGCATCCAAAGGAGTGTGGTGAGCAGGTCAAAGGAGGGGATTCTGCCCCTCTGCTCTGCTCTGGTGAGACCTCACCTGGAGTGCTGCATCCAGCTCTGGGGTCTCCAACATAAAAAGGAGATGGAACTGTTGGAGCAAGTCCAGAGTAGAGGCACAAAGTTGATAAGAGGACTGGAGCACCTCCCCTGCAAAGACAGCCTGAGAAAGTTGGGGCTGTTCAGCCTGGAGAAGAGATTGCTTGGAGACCTCGCAGAAACTGTCCAGTATCTGAAGGGGGCCTACAGGGAATCTGGAGAGGGACTTTTCATCAGGAGCTGTAGTGACAGGACAAGGAGTAATGGGTAGAAATTGGAAGAGGGGAAATTTAAGTTAGATATTAGGAAGAAATTCTTTACTGTTGAATGGTGAGACACTGGAACAGATCGTCCAGGGAGGTTGTGGATGCCCCAGTCCTGGCAGTGCTGAAGGCCAGGTCGGATGGGACTCTGAACAGCCAGGTCTGCTGGGAGGTATCACTGCCCATGGCATTGGGGGTGGATACTTTAAGGTCCCTTCCAACCTAAACTATTTTATGATTCTGTTTTCAGTAGCAAAAATTACTGAATAAACTGGATTTTTTTCAGTTATTAGACACACGGGTTCATTGTCCAACCCATGATGAGGAATTTTAGCCATGAATGTGGCTAAAATGTGATTAAACTTTATTACTTTTTTTTTTTTTTTGATGTTTGAATGTCTTGTTAAACTTCTAATTCTAAAGCAATTTTTCTGCTTTTTAACAATTGGCGTGGTATTTCTACTTCAGGACTGTTTAGTCAGATTTCTGTAGTTTTTCCTTCATTTGAGGCACCAAAGTTTCCATCTTGAAGAAACTGCAACTCCAAAATGATTGAAAAATAATTCTTCTTGTTTGAATTTCTCATTAACTGCCTAGCCTATTAGTTTAGTTATTAATGATCAAGGGAAAAAATATAGATTTTTAGTTTTTTGAAATGTAATAATCCTAAAATTGGCAGAATTTTCTGTCGAAATAGTTATATGCAAGAATTTCACATCAAGAAAAATAAATCCCTGAGATGGTCCTATTGCATATTAAAACAGCCTTACAGGTGCTTGAAACTATGCTGAGTGTAGTAATTTCAATAGCATAACCAAACATTTAATGACCTAATCGTGTACTTGGCAAAGGCAGACTTCATTGCAAGGAGTCATATTCAAAGGGAAACTGGGTTTTCTGCAGCTATGGGAGGTGAGTCCCAGCAGCACAGCTGTGGGAGAAAAAAGAAACTATGAGAAAATATATATTTTCTCTAGTAAAGAAAATATATATACTGAATAATCTCAGGGAAAAAAAAAAACAGGCACCATGGCACTAGAGAAATATTGTTTCTGTGTTAAATCAGTCATATCCCAGGGAAACTTACTGATTAGATTTAGATGGAGACAATTATAAATTAAAGAAAAATCCTCTGTGACATGTGGCAAAGAAAGAATGAATGGCACTATCAAAGGCAGATATTATAAAATCTTCTGAAGGTGCAGCCATGGAATTCTTGCTTTTGTTTGTTCCCAAATCTATAGCTAGAAGAAAAATTGCAAACTCCTTGGCTTTCCAGGTGCATCTTGTAGTTGGAGGAAGGTGGAAATGCAATTACAGTGATAGGTCAGATACTTGTGATGGTTCAGCTGCATTGCTCAGAGCACAGTATAGCATTTACCATGTTTAGCACTGGTGTAAATAGGTTGTCCCCTTTCCATCTGTGCTGCAAATCCATGTTTCTTTATAGAAGCACCCTGTGAATGTCATGATGGCATGCTCTTGGCATCAGAAGGCTTCCGCTGATGGCGTAGGAGAATGCTTTATGACTTGTGATGTAGCATGACGTATTTGTCAATGACCTTCTTCTGTAACCCCTCTGTTCTCATCTCCCTTTTTCTTTCTGTTCCAATTACTTTGAGCAGCCTCAAGAAAAAAATACCAAACCACCAAAATGAGTAAGTCCCCTGTGAAGTCATGAAATGTTTCCTCTTAAATAATGTCATTTCATGCTTCTACATCTTAAACTCTGACCATTTTCTCCAGTGGGGAAAATGTCAAGTTTAAGTGTCAATACCACTCATTACTAACTAACCATTAGTATCTGAGTGAGCAGTAGTTACTAATACATTCCAGAAACTCAATTTTCAGTGTGTGTTTGGAGAGAGTACCAGAATCATTAACTTTTCTACTTCTAAGGCATTTTCCATGAACAGTTTAATTTTTTCTAATTATACAGTTTGAGAAAGAAAAAGACTGATGTCATTACTCCTCAGTTTCCTGACATGCTGCTGTTTACCAACAGACTGGTGCACCAAGATGGAAGCCTTCCTGACATAACTATGATGAATTTAACAGCCAGCAGAGAAAAGGAAGAGGATAAAATGCTGGAAGAGGCTGGTGAGAAAAGAATGGAAGAACCAGAGGGGGAGGGAGGGAAAGGGAGGGTCAAAAAAGGAAAAGAAGAGAAGGAGGATGAGGATAAAGAAGACGATGATGATGACGATGATGAGGATGATGATGATGAAGACAATGAATCTGAGGAAGAAGAAACTACAGGTAAGCTTTGCAGAATGCTAATTTTTACTTCCTCAGTCTTACTTAATCGTGTCAACAGGTGGTTTGTTATTGGTCATCCCTGTTAACTGCAATCACCGGGTTATCCCTCTAGTTTCACATGTGTCAAAGAGCATGAATGGAGCAGATGGCTACTAATCAGTTATTCAACAGGCTACAGGCTCTCCTTGGGAAAAAATTGTACTGTAGGATGGTGAGAGGAAGAAACCAACAAAAACCTATTGCCCATTTCTTCAAGGTGGTCTGGGTTAGATTATTTGAAGGCTACACCAAATCCTAAGTACTTCTTTAGAGTGAAATCTCCTTACAACAGAGAAAATAATACACATGCATATTTAGTATCTGATACTGCATGCTTTCAACACACTCCTCCCCAGAAGTCCCAATGGATTTGCTTCATTATTTATGTGCACATTAGTGTCATATTTTTCACTTCTGAATATGGAATGTGTAATTGAGCCTGGATGAACATAAAAAAGCTTAAGGGCAGACATGGGTATGGCTTATACTGTCATCCTTGATATTGTTAATATGAACTTCTAAAATTAATTATTACCATTACTCAGTTTGTAATATGAGCCAAAAGTGAAACTAGGAAAGAACATTTAACACCAAAGGAAGCTGTGTTCTTTTGAAAGGGCCTTGCTACAAGCTTAGTTACTCATGCCAATATTCACAGGAGTGTGACACCTAAATAGGGAGAGGATCTTTGTTAAGGCAAAATGGCAGCACATCAGGCTTAGCATCCCTAGGGAATCAGGGATTCATTTAGGTTGGAAAATACTTCTTAAGATCATTGAGTCCAATCATTAACCCAGCATTGCCATATCCACCACTAAACCATGTCCTTAAATGCCACACCTATACGTCTTTTAAATACCTCCAGGGGTGGTGACTCCACCACTTCCCTGGACAGCCTGTTCCAGTGCTTGAACCTCAGCTAAAACAACTTACCTTTCCTGGCTGGAACACAGAGGTGTGGTCAAGGGCCATGAAAACCTTTATTGCCCAGCTTTCGTAGTGTCTGTGAGGGATGAGGGGTCTGGTGCACTCCAGGCATCCCAGTTTGTTGGGAGGGCTTTGGGACAGAGGCCAGCTTGTGGACATTACTCTGTGCAGTGACACAGGCAAGCAGGGAAGTGGGGAGCTGCAGCTGGTGTTGTTTGGAAATAGCACAAGGGGATCCATCTTTAAGGTGCAGATGGCATTTATTTCTACTGGAGTTATACCATTTTTATACAGCCATGTGGTCAGAGCTTTGAAATTAAATACATTCACGTGTGCAGACTTCACTTACAGAGTGTTGTACAATCTTTCAGTGGATGCAGTCAAGCCTGTATTTTATTGAATTTTATGTGTGTGTATTGCCTGGCCATGCTAGACAGAGCACATTTTCTGCCTGCTACGCTTAACTGGCAGTGTCTGGATACATCTTGCATGATGCAACACTGCAAATGAAAACAAATGCAATGAAAGAATGAGTGAGAACATCTACCTCTGCAAAGACTTAAATACTCTCATTGTGCTTATAAAACACATATAGGATTAGATTTCTGCAGCTTAATTAATTTCTCAAGTTTGATTACGTGCTTACAGAATTCTCATCACTCAGTATTTTTATTAGGATTTTCTAAATTGTGTTTAGGCAAAGGAAAAAATGGAATGTAGTTGTGAGGTGTTCCAGAAGTATGCTTTTTCACACAAGTATGCATGTGTTCTTCACCCAAATATGCATGGAGTAACCATCTTGGTGTTCTTTACATATTAAATAAAGTGATAATTTGAAATAATTTCATAAAACAGTGATAACTCCTTTTCATTTTTGACAGCTTAGACAGTGATATGCTTTGGTATCACTTGCTAATGTTTCCATCTCTGATGTAAAGAATGTTTTCACAGTATGCAAAATCCCTCCTAATCTCCAAAATGCTTCTGAAACCCTGAATACAGTGTGAAGACTCTATAGTAATATGTAGAGCCAGATGAAACAGTTTCACAGCCAGCCCACAAGCAGTCATCATTTGGAGAGCACTGTTCAGCAAATGTATTGTCATGTGTATTGTCATGTCATGTATTACTCATGTGTAATGGGTGATGCCACAAGCTTGCTCACTGGGGTACTATTTGGGAGGATGATTTTTTTAGCCAAATACTCCTGTGAAGGGATACTTTCACCCAACTTCACAATCTCCACTTGATAGACTCCACTTTTCAACTGAGGGAAATATTTGTCTGGACTACCATTTCCCTTTCTTGATTTAGATGTCCTGTGAAGGCGCAGGTCCCACTCTAAGAGGCTGTGCTGTTTTCAAGGCAGTTTAGACAACTCTGATATCTGAAGGTGTCTATAGTAGAATTGTCTAAACCCTTGTGACAGGAATCCAAGTCCCAGTGTGCACGGATTTCTTCCAATCTGGCTGAAAAGCTTTCTGAGTAGTAGTAGTAGTCTGTGCTGTCTGAAAACAGGCGGGGTCCATAGCTTCCATGCACCAAAAAAAAAAAATTTTTCTGAGCTGGAAAAGGACCAGGGCTGGAATAAGTTCCTGAATGAGATCTCTAAGCTTAGGTCCAAAAATCCTGGAGGATGAGAGTCCAAAAAGAGCTCTGATGAGATGAATAAAAGCAAAATTGGCAAGGGAGGCCACAACTGCCGCTTTTGAAGTGCAGAATCTTTCCAGGGAATGTGGGTCAAAAGGGAAAGCACCCCAGCTAAGTGGGCTTCAACTCCATTTTTAGTTAGTTAACCACTGAGCCATAGCTTTATCCTCCATCTTGTCTTACTCTAAGGCTTAGAAGAGAAACTGAAAGCTTGTTGTTGTATAGTGGAATTTTCCATTTCACAGACACCTTCTGTTTTTGTCCTTACAATGATTCTGCTTGAACATCCCTGCAGATTTAAGGAACAAGTGGCATCTGGTGATCGACCGCCTTACAGTGCTGTTTTTGAAATTTCTGGAGTATTTTCACAAGATGCAAGTCTTCGTGTGGTGGCTGTTGGAGCTGCACATCATCAAAATTGTTTCCTCTTACATCATCTGGGTCACAGTGAAAGAGGCAAGTAAACACCCACTGTCAAACTCTCACACATCGTGGAGGCCTGTCAGCATCTGCCATGTGCTTACACACTCAGGTGTAGGGAGAGGGCTTTCTCCTGTCAGACCCCACTGAAATTATGGGATCCTGTTGGGTTTGTTCACCTGCTGGGAGCCCGCCTTGACATCTTCCACATTCTCTCTGTTTCAAGAGTCTCAGCCCCCACCTTTTCTCCAGATATTAAAATTTTATAAGTCAAATTCTTTAGATTTAAGAGACATAACCCCTCTGCTGCTTAAACTGTCTGTGAGCACCATCCAAGGATAGGAAGCTGTAAAAAAGAACTGAGGAGGCACATGTAGGAAAATTACTTAAATTCGGGCTGGTGCTTAAGAAACAAGAATGTGGAGCAATGCCTGAAGAAAAAGGGAGCAACACTTTTAGCTGTGCTTCTGGTGTGGGCAATGTGAGTTCTCACATTCTGTGTTTATATGACCATAGCCATTTCCTGAACAGGATAGTAAGACGGGATTCACTAAAAACAAAAAAAATATGCCTTTCCTCATTTTTTTTTAGATTTTTTTTTTTTTTTGAGGGGAGAAGTCAAGAGGATGAAGATCAGTTGCACAGACACACAGATCTGTGCCACCTCTTCTTTGTCTCGTGTACCAAAGCAGCATAAGCTGCATGTAGTCCTTTGTATTTCACATCTGTTGATAAGGAAGACATGGAGTTTTGTGGATCTAATAGTATTAATATTATGTAGGTGGTAAATTTCTTCCTAAACCAACTGTAAAGTTTTTCCTCCTTCACTTACTACTCTGTGTCTGTGTTATTGTGGGTATCGTAATTTTTTTCTTTTTTCAGTATTTTCCTCAAAGTTTCTGCATGTCCCTTTCTTTTGAGTGATTCTTTTTTTTTTACCTTCTGTGGAAAAGGTCAAAAATTCCCCAGTTCTTTTGTTACTCCATGTAATTTCTGTACTGTTTTTGTGTTTTCAGGTGTCTCTGTTTAACTTTGTGTTTTTAATTGCCTGGGCTCTTGCTTTGCCATATGCTCAATTTCGCCCACTGGCATCAAGTATCTGCACTGTTTGGACATGTGTGATTATTGTCTGCAAAATGTTGTACCAGCTCACATCTATTGATCCCAAGACTTTTTCCAGTAACTGTACGCTGGTGAGTACAAATGCATATTAAAAAGGTTTGACTGCTGTCTTCTTCAGTGAAGGAGAGTAAAAGGAAGCATATCAAGTACAAAAATAACAGTTCAACTGATGTATTGTTGATTATCATACCCTTCCCAAATAGTCTGCAAGTTTTGTTTTATAACTGTTGAATTTTCTTTTTAGCCTGGAGAGAATGAAACTAAGGTAAATTTAGAAGAACTGAAAACCTCCGTGCTCTACAGTGGGCCAGTTGATCCTGCAGAGTGGGTTGGATTGAGAAAGTCTCATCCCCTTCTTGTGTACTTAAGGGTAACTCCTTTGTTTTCTGTGTTCAGATATTTTCTTATTTTTTATGAAAGTAGCATTGTCTTTGAAATAAATAATCTGCCACACAAAAAAATGGAATGCAAACCGTTGATAAGTACAGAGTCAAAGAGGCAATAGAAAACCACATCTGTTACACAGAACATTTCCAGAAGGGATTCAGTACCAATTAAGTTATTCTTTCATGTAGAACTATCACTTTTGGACTCTACCATCTGTTAAAAGCTCTTTAAGAAATGTAATAATTAAGAAGTCTAAGTAATTAAGAGGTGCATGGCTTTCAGGTACCAAAGGACTGATGGGTCTAATTGGAGTAATTGCCCTGAATGACAGTGTGTGCTAAAAGTTAATTTTTCTAAGTGCTTATTTCTTAGCCACAGTTTAGAAAATATAATGAGTTAAGAGAATCATTCATTCAAACATTAGTAAATGGATGTCTGTTGTTTCTCTTCTTGGTTTTGGTTGATGCTTTTGAGCAATGTCTTACTATTCCTGTCTTGATTAAAGAACTTCACTTACAGTGAAAATGTGCCAAGTCCTGGGGAAAGCCACATCTCTTATTAATTTAAAGAATCTCCAACAGTTTAAGGTTGTCAGAAAATCTGAAAAAAACAGTGACACCTGTTCCAGGAGATTCTTGTCCCAAATATTTCTCAGAGAACAGAGATCTAGAGTTTGCCGCTTCTGCTTCAGTTAAGACTTCCTTGAGGGACTTTCTCTGAGCTGGTCTTTTTAACCAGCTTTTGGAGTTAGTTAGTACCTCTCTTCTATTGAACATTGGGCAGGTCTCCCTCCTGAGATGAATAAAAAATCAATTCATAGCCACCCTTGACTGCATCCTAATCTGTCTGGCTTTGGGACAGATATACTATTCATGTGAATGAGTGCCCAGGTTAAATTTGCTCTACCCAACATCCTTGTTTTGGAAAGTTAGAGTTTGACAGCTGAACCTCTGCAGATGACTTCTGTGTATGTTTTTATCTTCTCTCCTGCAAAACAAAACATGATACCTTATGAGAAGCTATGAAATATGAGAGGGCACGTGGATGGTTCAATGATTTTTTCCTTCCGTTACTTTCCACAATTTGTTTTTATTATAGCATTTTTTAATTAATGTCTTTATAGTAATCTTCTGGATGTCTGTATGAGTCATCAAAATTGAAGAACTGGAGTGAACCTTAATTTGTTTCAATCATAATATCTGGGAATAGGTGCCAGTGCATTCTGGAGTGCAGAAGTCCTCAGTGATAACACCAATTGGAGTATTAATGTGTTTATGCTTATCAGAAAATTTAATAGCTTATTGTGGTTTTGACTTTTATTTAATATTCTCCTGATTGTGTCTCCCATAGAATAACTTACTGATGCTGGCTATTCTGGCTTTTGAAGTTACAATCTACCGTCACCAAGAATACTACAGATGTCGAAATAACCTCACCGCACCTGTGACTAAAACCATTTTCCATGATATTACAAGAGCACATCTGGACGATGGACTTGTAAACTGTGTCAAGTATTTCATAAACTACTTCTTCTACAAGTTTGGGTTGGAGGTAAATATGTATTACTTTTCTTTAGATTATCATTCCAAACCTTTTGAATGTTTTATTTTTGAATAGTAGCTTGGGCTGTGTTTGACATCTAGAGGCTTATTAGTCATCATTCATGTTAGTCATCTCTTAGTTCCCTTACCTTTTATATTTGTTCATCTGCACATGAAATATACTTTAAAGAAATCTTTCCATAAATAGTGATTTTTCACAATTTTCTATGCCTGTCTGAAGGAGGCAGCTCTCAGAGTAATGCATCCTAAATTTAATCATAATGATGCTCTTGACCTATCTGTTAAACACTGCCACCACTTTGATCAATGGAGTAAACTGTTCATAGCGATCTGAAGATTAAGAGTGAATGAAAATTAAAGGAGCCCAGCAAGTTATTTCCTGTGGGTAATAATTTTAGGATCATTCTAATCTGGGGGGAGAGAAAACCAAAATAGCATAATGCACTGAATAAATGAAGTTTTCACAAAGTTTCAAAATATGTTTCATGGAACTGAGTGAAGGGACTGCTTTCAGTGAACCCAGAGAATAGAAATGCTGGAATGCAGAGCCTAATGGAAAACTAAAGCTGTCTTAAAGGAGTGACTGCATTTGTCTATCACCAATAGAAACTTGCATGGTCTAAATGCCTTGTCCATTTCCTACATGAGGATACATTTTAGTTGTTACCAATCTTGATAGTTCCTCTTCTTTTCCACATCGGTACATCCTATCAAAATATGTGGCTGTGTAATACATTCTTTTCTTGTCAGCAATTAAACATTTCACACATCAGCTATTGTGACAAGGCTGTTTCCTTCCTGTTTCTTTAGATATCACATAATGGAAACAGACAGAAGAGTGATACCCAAAAAATTGGGTGTTTGGGTGGAATGGTGGAAGTTGCTGTTGCAGCATCTTGGTTTGCACAGGGTTCCTGCAGTCAGATACAGCCACGTCCAAGCATTCTGTCAGGATGCACAATAATTTATTATTGCTGAACTGACTAGCCACAAGGCTGTAAAAGTTATGTTTCTTTACTTCATTTCCAGACCTGTTTTCTTCTGTCAGTGAATGTAATTGGTCAAAGGATGGATTTTTATGCAATGATTCATGCCTTCTGGCTGATTGCTGTACTGTATCGACGTAGGAGAAAAGCTATCGCAGAGATCTGGCCAAAATATTGCTGTTTCCTAGCATGCATCATTACATTCCAGTACTTCCTTTGCATTGGCATCCCACCTGCTCCTTGTAAAGGTAAGGACAGCCTTTATGTAAAATGCTACTTGCTTTTGTAGAAAAATGCTGAAAAATTGGTATGTCTTCTGAAGAACAGGATTAAGTAATTGTTATGAGGTACTGATTGAATTTTTGCATGCTTCTACTACACAGACTATCCATGGAGAAGTGGCAATGCCAACTTCAACTCCAACATCATAAAGTGGTTATACTTTCCAGACTTCATTGTGAGACCAAACCCTGTCTTCCTTGTGTGTAAGTATTTTAGCACATCATTATGAAGTGCTTACATGTCCTTTGCTTAAGTCATCTGTACAGAGGAATTTGAAGCCAGCCTTTTATTTACACTTCAATAGCAATATGACAGATTTTTTGGGCAAGTGAATACTAAGCTTTGAATGCAGTAGAAAAATTCACAGAATTACTAATTTTTGCATCTGCTTTTCCTGTATCTCTTTTTTTATCACTTGACATCAAAATATATGAATATTTCCCCTTTTCTCATTTATTTCTCCATAAAAGTCATAGACAATGACAGGTAAAAAAAAACCTAAAAACATGAATAAATTTCTATTCAGAGTTACATGCACTGAAAACCACTCAGTCTTGGAAGTTCAATGTGTGGGAAAACAGTCTGGTAACTAGATTATAATATATCACAACTCTCCTTGCACCTTTGTTGATGACTGATTTTTTCCTTGCAATCACTACTTTCTCCTAGATGACTTCATGCTGCTTCTGTGTGCATCCTTGCAAAGGCAGACATTTGAGGATGAAAATAAAGCTGCAGTGCGAATCATGGCTGGAGACAATGTGGAAATTTGCATGAACCTTGATGCAGCATCTTTCAGCCAGCACAATCCGGTTCCCGACTTCATCCACTGCCGGTAAAATTTGAATCTTAAATACTTGGAAAATACAGCACTTCCTTTTCATAAAGTTCACTAGGGTAAAAGTCATTCTCACAGCATCCAATTTTTACTTGGAATTTGTATTCATGTGTGTTCCCATCTAACATACTGCTGTATGAGAGAGCAGATAGTTAATTTCTGGGTAATCAGCATTTAGATTTATGTTTAGAACAGGGTGGATGCAAACATGTCTTCCTAAAACTGATTAATGTTTTATGTGCTCCCCAGAGAAGTTCAGTGATAAATTTGCCTGAAAGTCTGCATTCACAGAGTCATAGACTTGTTAAGGTTGGAGAAGACCTTTAAAATCATCATGTCCCACTGCTGTCTTAGACAACAAGCACATTGCAAAATGTTCACCTTTAGGTCACAAGTTCTTGCATGCTATCTGTGCACATGTGGATTAAGAAAGTTAGAGAAAAAAAAGTAGTTCAGCTGTTAGATTAATCCTCTGTATTTCCAACTCCAGAAAGAATCTTGGTGCTCAAATATGACTTTCCCTTCATGAATGCCTAGTGGGACAGCATTTATGTTGGACTTAAGTGCTCTGGTAGTTTCTCCCCAAACACAGACATGTTAGCAAGAATCCATTGCAGCCTGCAGCTTTCTATGAATGTGTTTATTCCCAAAAAGTCATCAGTTGTGTCCTGCCAAGTTGTTGTCTAAGCACAATCAAAATAATACTATAAGAGACTGTCCTTTGTGATATTTCATCTAGAAATGAGAACCTTAGGAGTGTCTTGGAAGGGCAGCTGACATGTATTCCTGTTCCTGAGCATTGCATACAAAGTCGTTTAAGAAGGTGAATAACACAAAAAGGGGCAGAGCTTGAAGCAGTCTATTCTGAACAGACTTCAAACAATGGAACTGTTCCATTGTGTCATCATTTCAGGAAACACACATTAGCTCAGCTGTTCTAAATTGTGCTGGACATGCTCTACTTGAAGTTGTCTCTAAAAGTTGGTGCAGTATCACAAGAGAAAATGGGAAGAATACAATTTCTTAGCTGTGGTGTTCTGTCAGACTCGATATGTGAATACATGTTACCAACCAATGTCTGAGTATGACAGGAATAGATAAATGTCTAGAACTAATGTCCATAAAAATTTTCCTTTTGATGACAGACTTTTATTTCTTTTACCAGACAAGTGGTATCACTAGAAGTCCTTCTCAAGACCTTTAGGATGATCCTGCTACTTCTGTTACAATTGGTCGCCAACTCTATCTTGAAAGAGCTTTGAACTCTTGAAACATTTAATTGACTCATTTGTCCAGAGATTTATAGTTGCTACTAGGCAAAGGTTGAACAGCTCTCCCTCTTGAGAATTTCCAGTCTGCACAGTGAACCCTGTGCTCTAGATTTAGTAAAATAGGCAGGAAGGAAGAAGTATTAATCTTTCTTCAAAATGCTCCATCAAGTGAGAATTCTTTCTAAAAGATATCTGACTAATAGGGCTTGGTTGAGAGGGAGTATAGTGGAGTTTGCCTAAGCTTTTCTCTTGCCACTGAAGTTGTGTCCATCTTAGCAAAGGCTGATGCAGCAGTTGCATTGGGCAAACTGATGTGTTTAGTCACTGGTAAAAACCATCACTGGCTTCTGGCAGAAAGATTGAATTTCCCTCCCTTAGTCCAGAAAAAAAAACATTCTGAAAAAAAATTGTTAATATCTCTTTTGAAGCAGCCAGGATATAGTTGGCTTTCTGGGATGTGCATGCATATTCTCCGCTCATGTCCAGCTTTTCATCCATGGGAATCCTAAAGTCCTTCTTGTCAGGGCTGCTGTCAATGAATTCCTCTCTTAGTCTGGGATTTCCCTGGCTCAGATGCACTGGGACTTGTTCAACTTAATGAGGTTCATACAGGCCCACTTCTCAAGCTTGTCCAGATCCCTCTGGACGGCATCTCATTCTTCTGTTGTGCCAACTGCACTGCTCAGCTTGGTGCCATCTGTAAACCTGCTGAGAGTGCACTTAATCCCACTCTGTGTCACTGATGAAGATATTGAGGAGCACCTGTCCCAGGATAGAGCCCTGAGAGACACCACTCGTTACCTGCCTCCAACTGGATAAAGAGCCATTGTCCCCAACTCTCTGGCTTCATCTATTCAGCCAATTCTCCATCCACTGAATAGCCTATTTGTCAATTCCAGGTCACTCCAGTCTAGAGAGATCAGGACAATCTTTAAGGTTTTACACAAGTCCAGGTAAATGACATTTCTCATATGTTGACCATATAGAGCATTGCAGTCGTTCCATCATAAAAGCCACCAGAGTGAGCAAGCACAATTTTCCTTCAGTGAAGCCATGCTAGGATCACCTTCATGTCTTGCATATGCCTTAACATTACTTCTGTGAAGACCTGCTCCATGATCTCCCCAAGCACAGAGGGAAGGCTCACTTATCTGTAGTTTTACAGGTCTTCCTTCCACTCCCTTCTAAGCTATAACTTCTCTTTTTTTGTTTGTTTGTAGTTGTTTACTGAATGAATGCATAATGGGAACATGTAGGATGGTGTCTTTAAGAATAAACAGGCCTTCCTTTAGAATGAACTGCATAATAGGTCTTGTGTTCTTACCTTTCTTTGAGCTCTTATATGTCTCTTTCAATGCTTTCACCACAATATAGATTATCCCAGGCTTTTTATATTATTATTGTTTAGATTATGTTATTTTTGAGATTTTACACTGTGCATATGCAATCCTAAATGCCTAATTTGCTTCAAAGAAGCACCAGAGAATAGCTGACAGTACCTTAAGGTGACTGAATATTTTATTAGAGTTTATAAATCTTTAAAAGAAGGACTCTCAAGCTCTGGGTAATCCATTGAAGATCTGCCTCAGAAGAAAATGTATGTATCTGGCCTCCGTCCAAGACAATTTGGAACTGAAAGGGCTTTGTCTAAAAATGTTTCTTGTGCTTTTCAAGAGAAGTTTCAGTATGGTCTAAATAGTAGCGTGGACAAGAACTTAGTTCAAACCTTATCCAAGCAAGTGAAATTAATAATGGCATTTCTCCAAAAGTCAGTCAGATGGAGCCAAACAGTAAGAGAAGACAACCTGGTTATGAATAGATTACGAAGCAGAAGAAAAAAAAAAATAAAATTGTGCTTGGTATTCTTGTGTCTTCTGAGAAGTCTGATGTGTATTTACTGCTGTGTAAAAGAATGGCAGCTGCAGACCAGAAGCACCCTTTCTGAAGTGTCACTTTGCTTGAGAAGATATTACTTGGTCACTGTTCTAGTAGACGTGGATAAAAAGCTTTTAACTGCAACATAAATAGTGGCAGAAGAAAAACATATTTCCAAAATGCTTCATTTTCTTCTCTCTGGAGAAATACTTGAGTTCAGCAATGATAAATACAGTCTAAGTAAGAGATTTCCTGAAATTTTCTTCTTTCCACCCCCAGAGTTCTCAGGGGATACGTGCTTGACCCCAAAGGAGTGCACATCCAAAGGACTTTGAAACAGAAATAAGAACAAAGAATAGAAATAGGAGCTTTTAGAATGACACAGGATTTAAAGCAACTTCACTGAGAATAATCCTTTCCCACAGTCTCCAATGCTGGAAAATTCTCATTTCAGTTCCCAAGAAGTTTTTCTCTTAGATATTGTCAGGGAAAAAAAAGTTTGGGATTGTAATCTGCTTTTTTCCACTTAGAAGCAGAAACAGTCATTGAACTGTCTCGTTTAATACCTGTACTCTGGGAACCATCATGAAGGGAGTCAGGTAAAGTGTCTGAAAGGTAGCTCTAATGCCTGTCTTGGAACTGTATTCCAACTTAGGTTAGTGAGATAGGACCTGTAAATGAACATTGTAGGCTTAGTGTCATATTTATTAGTTAAAGTAGATAAACATTCTGTTGCTAAAAAAAATGAGCATCAACAAATAACACAGTTGTGATTTTGGGTGTTTTTAAGGTGGATTCGAGCATGAAGGAAGGAATCCACTGGTAAGAAATTAATCATAAAAGAATATCAGTTCCTTGAGAGGGTTTAACAAAAATAGTAGGAACTGACCTAGGGGGTCTACAACACTAGATTTGAGGAAGTCCATTGAAATAAGGGAGCTAGTTCTCAGAAGATTGGATGTTGCTATTGGCAGAGGGAAAATCAACAAAACTCCCTTCTGAAAGCTGAACTAGAGCTCCAGGGAAAGAGTATAAGGATGGAAGCTGTGTTGGGAACATTAGCAATGTTGAGATTAGAAGGGGAAACAAGCTCTGATGCAGGGTCACAAAGGCTGCTAAGAGTGTAAGGAACAGGAGATATGGAAGAAAGAAAGAGGAAATTTGGGAGTAGGTGAAGCTTGCAGAACACATATTACAGGGCAATATGCCATCAGAAGAAGGCTACAGGAGGAGCCTTGGGGTTATGTGAAGGTGGGTACCACACTGAAAGCAGGGTGCTGCTAAGGGAAAACAATGAAGCTATGTAACAGCATAATGCTCCTCCTGCATGAAGAAGCCTTTAGCTGGGTCCATCTCCACAAAAGGCTCTCACCAGTGTGTCTTCCCCTAAATTTCAGAGCACTGGCTGAGGATAAATGCCTTTCCTGAAATGGGTTATTGGCTGCAGCATCGGCACCTCTTGGTGCCTGCAGGCAGAGGTCCAGGCACCAGACTGGTCATAGCCAAACACACTGTGTAGCATGCCAGGAAAACAGCTGCACCTAGAGCAATCTCTCTGCAACAGGCTGGGTTGTATTACAGTTAAAAATTAATTACTGTGGAAATTAAATATTGAAACAATCATGGTAAGATAAATAAAACTTTAGAAAAGAAAAGCAGATAATTTGATACAGAGAGCCATCTGAGGTTAAAATAGCTTTGATGGATGTGTGGAATGAACTTCAGACTTTGTCTTCCTTGGTTTTGAGCGAATTGAAATGGTCATTTTTTCCAAAATGTTATCCAGAGTATTAGTGGGTTCTACTAATGACATGGTTGGAAAATCAGTGGGTTTTATTTCTCATTAATCTTTCAGGTTTCTTCTGTGAAATTTCTCATTCAGAGGCTGTCAGGCTACCAAGAGCCGTAGTTTGATGCTTTTGGTGCACTGCTGTAGTGGCTAATCTTACTTGGATATGTGACTGTGTTCCTAGCCTCCTGCTGCAGCCTCCCACCTTTCTGCATTCATCACACCAGCACTGAGCTGGTTCGGAGGCTAAATGGGCAGAAAAGTATCCCTTCCTTCTGTCCTCCCTCTAAGTAAATAGGCTTTTGAAAATTTTCTCCTTGAAACCATATCAAAGAGCCAAAACCATAAAAGGGGCTGAAATGCAGAGCTGAAGGGATGAAAGGGGGTGGGACTGTCCCCTTGGGAACCAGCTGTGCAGATTTCTAATGTGTATTGTTAAATATCACATCCTGAGGGTGGCCTTTTGCTCTTGGTGAATGAAGGGAGATTTAAAGAACACTTAGAAAATGAGAGTTTGGAAAATTTACATGACATTAAACTAATGAGCTGTGTGGTCTGCAGTGGAAGCATAAAATCACAGTGTATGCTATCCAAGATTAAGCATTTTCCCCTGTCTGCATAGGAGCTTTTAAACAGAGGGTAAGCACCTCACCTGTCCTCATGGGTTTAACTATTGGGGTATCTTTGTCCTTCAGCCTCCACTGCTGCATTATGATTTCAGAGCAAGTCATGTTCTGGGCTTTGAGGCAGAATTTAAAGATTTACGTATGAAAACATGTCAAATTGTTTGAGAGGTAGTACATAGAGAACTCCCCACCAAGACATGTCTTTGTTCCTGCTCTTACTGCACTTGACCTATCCGTATCAATATAAAAAATTAAAATGAAAAATTAAAGTGAAAATTAGGGGCAAACTCTATGCTGTAATAGACAAGATTTTGCATATTTTGTAACTGAAAAAAACCATGATTTCAGGAAAACTTTTATCTACCTGAAACAACTTGTGTGGTTCTTTCCTTTGTGTTCAACGTGGCTTTCTTCTTGGGATAGCACAGAAGTACCTTGCATGGTTTGTGGTCTTCATTGTTTAGGTGTGCTTAGGCTGAGTTGTTCAAACATATTTTGTGAGATGTGCACTCCAAGAATGAATTCTTGGGAGCCATTCTTATTGTTGGATTTGCATGTAACTGCACAGTTATAGAATACTTTCCATCTTTAAGGACTACATAATTTGTCACTTGACACAGTTGTTGTGCCTCCTTCCTTCTTAGAATTTTTCCATTGCATGCAGTTTTGTTGTTTGGTAGATTTAGAGATACCCAAGGCTATTTTATAATATTTTTTTTTAAAAATATATATATCTATATTTAATATATATTTTGGATATAAGAAGAACAGGTGTATTTAATATTTTAGATGACGCTAAAATTTATCAAATGGCTACCATTGTAGTGAGAAAATAGCTAGATTATTGTCTTCCTTTTCACATTCTCCCTAATTTCCAGAAGTTTTAATCTAAGACTGATACCTGCTGCTGATTATGACTCAAGCAAGCACCACATCCATATGTTGGGAAGTTTGGATTGAGACAGCCCCAGTTGTGTCTAAGAGTCAGAGTTCAATTTTATTGAAGAGTATTAAGACATTGCTGATTTTTTGATCAATTTGCTTCTATTTTGGGCTTTTCTCAAAAGATGCTGATGCATTTTGTTGGTAGCAAAGGACAAGCTTTTTGAAATACAGCAGTGTCAGAAAGTGATCTCCTCCTAGCTGTCCCACACACCAATAGTTATTATTAAAGGAATATCAAACAGAGTATTATTTTCTGGAGAAACAATGAGATAAACCTTTCTAGTGTGCATGAATTTAATGAAGACCTCTTCGACTGATGTCTTCTTTATTTTCCCAGTGCATATTGATTCTTTGTTAATGTTTTATCACCCAGAACATCTCCAAAGTCGTGATATTTTTAGATTTCACAGGCAGTAAATCACAAATTTCTTATATATTTGTAGGAAATAAACACAAAGGAGCTTGTTACCTTTCATTAAGTGCCTCTCTAGTGAAAAATGTAATATAGGCCTATAAATGTAAGAATAAATACATACTCCTAGAAAGTTCTGAGAACATCAAGCAGCAGGGGCCTTTTTATGTGGCTTCATACAGTGAATTTAGTTCATTTGCTCCTTACATGGTTTGGCTTAGGTATCTGTGCACTCCTGTAGTTCTGTCTCCCTAACTGGTTTCCTGACAAATGTAGCTACACAGCCTGGATGAACAGACTCTGAAAACAGAGTTAGATTTGGAATCAAAACACTATAAACAGGAGGAAACTAAGAATTAGTTGGTTTTGCAGTGTTTAGCTATATGTAGTATTTGGTATTGCCTTTGGCAGATATTCTTGTTTGAAAGCTCACCAAGTCAATATTAAGTCTAGATTTTAAGAAATCTGAAAATACCAAATTGTTTCTCTCTTTCCCACTTGTGGGCCAGGCTGATTTCAGATAGCTCTGTCTCATAGATTCCTGGAAAACATTTCAGTAAATTCTATCACATTTCTGTTCTGTAGAAACCTTTTGCCCCTCAAAACTTTTGCAGTTGATCTCCATCAGAGAAAGATATTTTTAGCAGCTGTCTTTGAAAACTAGTCTTTTGACCAGGCTGAATTCCCTAGAAGTCATCAATAAATATGGAATTGTTTTGCAGTGGTGTATTGTAGTCGGCTTTTTAAAATAGTTTTTTTTAATACTATTTCTCAGACTTCTTGAAAGATGATCCCAGACAACTTTTAGATCTCATATATGGCATTGCCGGATAATATCCCTCCACCATGAATTTTGGTGAGAACAGGTTTTCCTCCCTTCCGTGATACAAAGCTTGATCCTGCAGCAAGCACGGCGCCCTGACCAGGTGTAGCAAGGTGCTTATGCACAGGAAGGAGCTGGAGTGGCATGTATGAGCTGGGCAGACCCATGCATGAACCAAATCCCTTGACTGTGGTGTTGGTGGTGAGCGCCTGCACAAGTACTGAAGAGTGAGAATGCCCAGAAGACCTTCTGCCCAAGTGTAGAAAGAGGAAAAATAACATTGCCCTCAGAAAAAGAATGGTAACTTTTTTCTCCTTATTTTACTTCTAGGTCCTACTTAGACATGTATAAGGTGATAATATTTAGTTACCTCTTCTGGTTTGTGCTTACCATAATCTTCATCACGGGAACCACAAGGATCAGCATATTCTGTATGGGCTACTTGGTGGCCTGCTTCTATTTCCTTCTCTTTGGTGGAGACCTGTTGCTGAAGCCCATCAGGAGCATTCTGCGTTACTGGGACTGGCTGATTGCCTACAACGTCTTCGTGATCACCATGAAGAACATCCTGTCGGTGGGTAGCCGCTGCCTTTCCTCTGCCCTCAGCACTTCAGTTTCTTTGGAGGTGTGCACAGTGTGTTGAGTGGTCATTAAAAATCCTTCTTTGGGACCACAGCCTTCTGCAAGCACCAAGCAGTCTCCATTTCAATCCAGCATTGCTAGGGAGTGGCAGTGCATATCCATCGTAGGGAAACGTGCTCACTTGGGCTCTGTGAAAGCTCACAAGCTGCTCTCAAAAGGCCAGGTTCTGGCTTCTTTGCCCAATGAAGTCTCTCCTTAGAAGCCTCACGGAAATCTCAGTGGACTGAAAAATGAGTAAGAAGTGCAAAATTAGTCATACTGTTGATAAGTAGTGCACATTTAATTAGAACATTTATTTAAATAAGGAATTTTCAAACCTAGTACAAGATGCAGTTGTGTGATGTAATGCAATTAGTGAAGTTGACTACAAAGTTACAAACTCCATTCCTGTTTCCTTTAGAACTAGCGTCAAATTCGGGTGAAAACAGATGATTTTGATAATTAAATGTCAAATTCTTCTGCAAAATATTAAAGATTTGCATGCATTACTTAATTCTTTTGTATGTATTCTTGCAGTGGCACTGACAGGTGATTCAGACAAGCCAGTAATTTCAATCTTTTTGAAAGACAAATTTAGATTTATTCTTGGCAATTGCATTTTAGCTTTGAACATTTTTAGTGCTGGACTGCAAAGAACAGACATTTTTCTTCTTGCATTTATTTAAGTCACTATGCTGAAATAAAATTGATTTATGGGTGGTTTGAATTTGCAAATGTTCTAAATGCTTACATATGTGCTTCATTTTATGCTTGGGAACTCAGTGGAGCTACGTGTGTCTTAAGCTTGTCCATCCATGTATGCTTACAAGATTAAGTCAGTGATTTATAAAAGTTACTTAGTTGTCACATCATATCATATGCCAGATGTGTCCCTTTCTGTGCAAAACAAACAAACCCCACATACCTCCTGTCTCACTAATAATCAAAAAATCAAATTCTGTCTAAGAGTAGTTTGTGTCTAGTGGTAAAGCCACTCTTTCTTCCAAGCTCTTTTAGTAACGAGGATAATTTGACTGCCTTTGGCTGTATTATTTCTCACGTAATGTAAAAAGACGCAATTTTTCTTATCTTTATTTCTGCTACATCTTGTTACATGAAACTGTCCTTTTACTTTGCAGATAGGAGCATGTGGCTACATTGAATCATTAATTAAGAATAGTTGCTGGGTGATTCAGGCATTTAGCCTGGCTTGTACAGTTAAAGGCTACCATATTCGTAAGTATAGCTTATTTTTCTCCATAATTTTCTATAAATAAAGAGTCACCTTAAAATCTTCTACCATATGTAAGTTGTGCCTTCCCTTGAAATACTACCTTTTGAAAAATCTTGGTCTTATTGATTAGCAACATAGAATATTGAAGATATTTCACAGAAAGGGAGCCACGTATCCAGAGAAAACTACCACCATCCCCATCCATCCATCCATCCATCCATCCACAGCCAGCATTTGCTGTAAACAAACAATTCACTGATATTGGCACTTAACACATTTTCCCATATATGCAGCTGATGTGATACTCTGGTTGATTGTACAACTTGAGCTAAAAGGTCAGCTCACCATCACTGCAGAGACCAGGCCCCCTTTCCCAGCTGTACTCCCTTTGTGCAGTGTGGACTCCCACTCTGCCCTGTGTACCAGAGTTGGGTGGTTCAAAGGGTCAGCCAGTTCAGCTGACTGAAATGGCATGAAAGGGGCAGTTTTTCTGCATGCATAGTGATTTTAGGCCGTTTTACTTCCTCGTGATCATTCTCAAGTGGTGGTAAAACAAATGGAGTGGACAATGTCTGTGGATGGAGGTGAGAGAAGGGAGGAATGAAGTTTGGAGAGCAAAATCCTTCACAATCTCTGTGAGCTATTAATTCGTCTCCACTTTGTCCTGACACCCTGGCTTGACAATTTGAAAACACCTGCAGGTTTTTTAATGTTCTTTGGGTTTGGTTTGGGTTTTTTCTGAATTTAAAGAGCTGTTTCATCCTAGTGAGTCTGGAGCAAAATTCTGAATTCCTGTCATCATGATTGATCCTAATGGGTAAGTGTGGAGTAGGGGAAAATAAAGTAAATATGAAGAGGCAAATTCACAGGATGAAAGGTGCCCAGGAATTCTTGTGTTATCCAAAACTTTTTGGGCAGCAACAGAAACTTAGATGCAGGTTTTCAACCCCCCGAGGGTTTGGCCACTGCAGGCTTTGAAGCTCTTGGAGTTTGACCTTCCAGAGCTATTAGATTGGCTTGCTTGCTTAAAAAGCCAGCTTTGGGCCAGAGGCTGTCCCCTGAGTCCTTCTGCTGCCTTCTGTAGGGCAGCATAGGCCATGTCCACAAAATATAGTCCAGCTCCACAAAACCCAGTTTTAATTTTTTAATATCCCCAAGAGAACTGTTTTACAGAGAATAAAGGAAGAAAGAAATAGCCCAAGCCAAAATCTAGAGGTAGGAGGAAATGGATTTCCTTTCTGACTGTCTCCTCCTACCCCAAAGGAAGCAGTTTTGTGGTTTCAAATATTTCTTCTCTTATGCAATGGAAAGGAACATTGAACTGAGTTGTGGAGAGGAAAAATAAAAATACTAGATCATGGCAGTCTAAAAGTTATTTTGACAAAAATAAACCACTTTTTTTCTCCTGTTGATAGTGTTCTTAATTAAAAAATGAGAGAAAAAGTCACTTTGAAGAGAAGAAAAAATTGAAATATTTTTTAGGAACCACTGAAATCAAATAATTCAGTGTAACAAAAAAATATGCCTTTTCCAGTCTCTGTTTTCAAGTACTTAGTAAAGTGGGATGAATTTATATGCAAATGGTTCACTTCTGATGAGTACTCACTTATCATGGGACATCACATTGTTGGAAGCATTTTGGTTTGTTAAAAAGAAATTACAGTGTACCTCAAATGGAAATGCATGACTATTTTCTTTAGAAAAATCTAAAATAATTAAATAATTTTAAAAGCTAGATTTATTTAATTGATTAAACATTATGAAAGAATTCTTAACGTTGATGGTATCTTTTTCCAGCAACAGGCAATCTAGATTGTAAACTGCCCAGTGGAGAAGCAGGAATCATTTGGGACAGTATATGTTTTGCTTTCCTCTTACTGCAAAGGAGAGTCTTCATGAGTTACTACTTCCTTCACGTGGTTGCAGATATAAAAGCTTCTCAGATATTAGCATCAAGGTAACATTGAAAATTTAAAAGAAATTAAATTAAACAGCTTAAATCTCTCATGGTGGTAGTACTTACTGTTTATGATAGGTAGTACCAAAACAGCCCTTTAGCATTGATTTAAATAATCCATGCTAAACTCATAATTGGAAACCCAATTTTGACACAAGAAAACAAATTAATGAGAAATCAAATGAAAAATAAATCATTCTTTCTATGAAATACTATCTGCTGCTCCTATTAAAAGGTCTCAAAGTGTGTTGCAGCATTCTCTCAACGTTGATATGCCCGAGAGAGAATGCCAGAGTTTCTAAGTCTTGCAAAGAAAATATTCTGCTGCCAGAGCCTGTTTGAGACAATTGTCCTTAGAAATCCCATCTCAAGAAATGTTGCAGGAAGAGGAAGATGGGACAGTTCTTACATCTGGCTTGTGAAGAAAATGGAACACTTTTGGGAAGTGTCACATCACTGAACACTGACTAGGTTTGGCAAGGAAGTGTTGGGCCTGTTACACCACAAGCATTCACTCATAGCCATCACTAGCACAAACATTCTTCTGGTTTATAGTATGAAGGCAGATGAGGATTGAAATACTGGTTTTAATTTCCATAAGGTTTCTAAGAAATTACTTTTGTTAATATTGGATTAAATGTATTGTGGTTTTTTTTCTTTCCTCAAAAGGCATATGGACATTGATCTCTGACTGTGTGTCAGGGCAGAATTTGGTTTGCACGTAATGAAAAGAAGTATTTTTTATCTGCCTCTTCCAGGGATCATTTTAAGAAGGGGACATGTTTAGCTTCTCATACTAAACAAAATTCAGCACTGTAAAGGGGGATACCAAAAGACCTCCATCTCCGCTCCACATTGCATTAGGCTTTTGTTCTGGGGTGATTTTCACTGCTAATCCCCAGTTATGCTGGATATGGCCTTTTTGTACCTCTTTTGGTGTGCTGGGTTCATAGTTAGAACAGCATAAAGCAAAATCATGAGTATCAAAGTATGTCCTGTATTGGGAAATGTGCATCCAGAATGAAAGAGCGGACCTCTAAAATTATGGCTTTTCTTACTGAATTACTGACAAAAGAAAGACTTTAGATCTAGGCTACTTCTTTGAGAGAGACTTTAAGACTCTTTTAAGAGCCTTCAAGAGTTCATGTGTGAATTAGGAAGAATGGCAATAGCATTCAAATCAAGGAACTGATTACATTTCTAATGTAATGGAGTGCAAAGCCACATTCTTTTGGCACACCAGAATCTTGCTCAAGGATTGTATTGACAGATTGAAAGCACCATAGTTTTCAGTAGGTAAAAGTGAAGCTGGATCTCTGCTCACCATGGCCCTGGAAAAAGCTCGACCTTGCTCACGGCTTCCAGGAGGACTGAGGCAGGGGATTGAGGTGGTTATAATGCTGAAATGACTGTAATGAAATCCTGTGTGCAAGAAATCCTTCCCCAGCCTTGAACCTACTTGTGTTCTGTGTTTTGAGGACTGGAAATTTAATTTCTTGAGCAGCGCTAGAGGAACATACAGGTTGAGTAGGGTTCACAACATTTGGTCCAAGATCTTGAAATGATTGTCTGTAAAGATGTTACTATTTTAGATCAATTGATTGTTTCTTGCAGACCCTGGATTAGTTTTGTTTGATGCAGATACAGTCGTGGATAGAGGGAACATAAAGTTCTTTGTGATTAGTTGCCAATAAGGAAAATAGAAACATTTAACATGTGCTCTCCTTTTTTCTTTTCCTCTGCCCCATTTCTGATGTAGGGGTGCTGAGCTTTTTCAGGCTACAATTGTCAAGGCTGTAAAGGCAAGAATTGAAGAGGAAAAAAAATCAATGGATCAACTGAAAAGACAGTATGTATTTAATGCATTTATATATATATATATATATATATATATATATATATATAAAATATATGTATGTATGTATGTATATATATTTCTATGCATATGTATGTAGATATTTAACTGATTGCTGATATTTATCTAGCAATTTTGTTGATAGAAATACTGGTTTCCAGCATTTATCTAGCACTTTCTTTTATAGACATGCTTTGCCATTATTAGAATTTTGTTCTGTATATCTCTTATCTGTATTCCTGGAAAAATTTGTTGCATGACTGCCCTTTCTGTTTTATTTGTGGTTCCTCCTGTAGTGTTTAAGTGCAAAATATATGTTTACCCTCACTGAAAATATTTGCATTCAGTTTAAGTGGCCTGGAGATCCTTTCTCTTTATACAGCCCATAAGTCACTTTGGTTTCTCTTGCATGCAGCCAACATGCTTCTTTGGTAACTGCAGAAATCTTTTAAAGTTCCTCCCCCATGATGGATGGAAAGCCCACCTGCTTCCTAACCAGGTGTCAAACCCCACTCACGACAGCTTCTTCCACCCTGCCTAACAGAAGAATCATCGGAAGATTGCAGGGACTGTTATCACATAATTATAAAACTGTTTGAGTTGGAAGGGAAAATCTAAAGGTCACCTAAAGTTCAACCCCCCTGTAATGAGCAGGGACATCTTCAAAGAGATCTATTTGCTCAGATCCCCATCCAGCCTGACCTTGAATGCGTCTGGGGATGGAGCATCCACCACCTCTCTAGGAAACCTGATTCAGGTTTTACCACCCTCATTGTGAAAGTTTTTTCCTTATAGCCAATCTAAAGCAATCCTCCTTCAGTTTAAAACCATTGCCCCTTTGTCGCCCTTAAAAACTCAGCTTTGGAGCTTGTTGATATAGTTTCTAAAGAACTTTCCCAGGACAGTAACTATAAACATAGATATGTGTACATTCCTTCTGTTACACATCTGGTGATGGACATCTCTCATGGCCAGTGCAGTGAGAAAGTGTTATCCTGACCATCCAATCCGTGGCCATGGTCAGAAACCTACAAATCCTGGGAGAAGAAATAAACTTTCTCTTCCTTTCACCCCACCTTGAGCTGTGTCCATGTGATCTATTCATCACCAGCGGCAACACCCCTTGTCCTCGCAACAGACCCTGCAAAAAAGCTTGGCCCCATCTTTCCTATAATCTCTCTCCAAGTACTGAAAGGCTGCAAAAAGATCTCTCCAGAGCCTTTTCTTCAGGCTCAACAACCCTAATTATCTCAGCCTTTCCTTATAGGAGAGGTGCTCCATCCTCTAATCACCTTTTGGGCCCTCCTCTGGACTCGCTCCAACAGGTCCATGTCCTCCTGTGCTGGGCACCCCAGGGCTGGATGCAGCTCTGTGGATGGGGTCTCATGAGAGCAGAGGGACAGGATCCCCTCCCTCACCCTCCTGTCTACACTGGTTTGGATGGAGCCCAAGACACAGTTGTTTTCCCAGGCTGGGAGCACCCACTGAGGTTCGTGTCCAACCTCATCCTCCAGCACCCCCGAGTCATCCTCAGCAGGGCTCAGTTCATCCCCCAGACTGTGTTGATGCCAGGAGTTACCCTGACCCAGGTGCAGCACCTTGAATTTAGTCTTACTCAGCTTCATGAGGTTCCTGTACACCAACTTCTTGAGCTTGTCCAGATCCTTCTGAAGCACATCCCATCCTTCAGCTGTGCCAACAGCACCACACAGCTGGGTGTCATCTGAAAACTTGCTGAAGGTACACTTAATCTGACTTCATCACCAGACATTAAAAATAGGACTGGACCCCCAAGAGACACCACTTGTCACTGGCGTCCATTGAGACAAATGATCTTAGAGGGTGAAGTTGTAGTACAAACAGTGCAGGATCAACTAAATCCCTCATTCAGTGGCAAGTTTAAGGAAAAGCTCTGCATTAGGTAGAAGTCCTTTTATTCTCAGTGCTTCATTTGGTGTGTTGTAATTCCTGACATTGATTCTTTCATTTTTAAATGATAATAAGATAGTTGAGTGGGAGTAGGAAAGGAGGAAAGCAGGAAACCCAGCTCTCACTGACCACTGAGTGAACATCTATGCTTGGTCCTTCCAGTCAGCTCGTTCAGAGCAGTGTAATTCCTTCTTTTTAAGGGCAGGACTAACGACAGTGTGGAATATTTCCCTTAGAAGTGTTGCACAGTATGTGTATGTGTGTGTGTGTGTGTGTGTGTGTGTGTGTGTGTGTTTGTATGCATATGTTTAACACTTATTTTAACACTTATATAGGGTGGGTGAAGGCATAATTCTAATAAGATTCTTCCTTTTGCTAGAATGGATCGCATCAAAGCCAGGCAGCAAAAATACAAGAAGGGTAAAGAGAGGATGCTAAGCATGAACCAGGAGTCCTCAGAGGGGCCGGAGATTCGGAAGGTTTCTGAAGAAGATGATGAAGGTACCATTAGCTACTCCTGTACCATATTTGCAGTTGAGCACAAAGGATCTGATAAACCTGCTAGCTGGACAAGTGATAAGAAACTGCCAGCATGTAACAACATTGTTAGCTGAGCATCAGTTTCAGGCTCGATTCAGCCAAAAAAAAATCTGTGTTATGTACTGTAACTAGGTTTAGAGAAAATGGTTTGCATTGAGGATACTTTTGGTTAACTTCAAGTGGTTGGAAAAGAGCTGAAAAGAGTCAGAGGTTTGTTTTGATAAAAGTCATTATCTATAAACCACAGTTTTACAAATAGGTAGCACCAGCATTTTTCCAGCAATGTTTTCTGGATGCTGTTCTGGATTTCTTTCCAGCCACTAAAATGTTTGTGTGCTTTTAAATGTTATTGAAAATCGTGGGAACAGAAAAAATCATACCTATCAAGTGCCACATTTCCAGCATTGACCTGGGATCAGTACTTACTGGATTTAAAAATTTTTGGAGCCTGAAATGTAAGGGGATTTGAGAGGAGGGTTTTTGTTTTTTTTTCCTCTTTAAGTTACAGTCAACTGTGACAGTATGTTTTAAAACACAAAACCTAACTTTTTAGCATTTTAGAGTGGAATGCTGTTTTAACTACTGCATAAATCATAATATTTCTGCTTAGTGATTTTGAATTATTTCAATATTTAATGTACTCAGTAGACCTTACTCAGTAGACCTGACATCTGATGTGCTCATGAAATTTTAGCTCTTTTGAGAGAAATAAAAAATTATTAATCAGTGTAAGAAATATGTTTCTCATTTTGTAAAATTAATATTTGAACATATTTTATTTTAGGAGATGCAGACAAAGAGAAAGCCAAGGGCAAAAAAAAGCTGTGGTGGCGGCCTTGGGTTGATCATGCTTCCAGTAGGTTTTCTCAATCCTCTTACAAATATGTGGATTTAACCCTTATATCCTTGACCAGAATGAAGGCATTCCCATAACCTGTTTATTTTATGCCTGATTTTGTGATTGTGACTTGATAGAAGGCTTGGGTTTTTTAAAAAAATGTGATTTCTGCTTTCCAATCTTTTAAGAATTTAACTATATTCAGAACTTCTGTGTGTTGGAAGCATAGCTAGCTCATGGTACTTTGAGTGCTCTTAGAAAAATATCAAATCAGATAAACATGTGCTGAAAAGAATCTGTCTTGACCTCAAAGGTTTCAACTCCCTGATACTGCAGAGCTCAATATATTTAAAAATGTGAATGTGAAAGTTTGCCAATGCATTCTAAGATTAGTCATAATTGTTTTTTCACATACACATATCATGCATCTTTTTTTATGGTTCATCAGTCATTCTAGTATCATCTGTAGAAATCTGAGTACCAACTACTCCCAGAATTAGGCTGTGCAGAGCTCAGCTCCATCCCTCTGATGACACCTTAATGTGTCGTTGATGCCTGTTGTTTTGCTATTTCTATTTTTTTGTGTGTTTACCTGAGAGCAAAGATATGTCTAGCCTTGCACACAATAAATTATTAGCATGTGTCACTCATATAATTGGTGCATTATGATATTTTAATTTGTTTGTAGTCCAGGCCAGTTATATGATAGAGTTCTTTGCTACATTATGGGCTAGGTAGAACAGGAAAGGCTGCAATCTCAAATCAGATGTCCTTCAACTGGATGTTTGTTGAATGAAATCAGATAAGAGATGTTAAGTAACCTCTGAAGATATGAAAAAAATACTTAAATGTAGGGCACTGATCAGAGTTAAATCATAGAAACACAGAATCACAGAATGTGCTGAGTTTGAAGGGAACCATCAGGATCATCCAGTCCAGCTCTTGACCCTGCACAGGACATCCCCAAGAATCACACCATGTGCTAAGAGCATTATCCAAATGCTTCTTGAACTCTGTCAAGCTGATGCTGTGACCACTTCCCTGGGGAGCCTGTTCCAGTGCCCAGCCACCCTGTGGGTGAAAAACTTCTTCCTGATACCCAACCCAAATCACCCTCAACTTGACTTCATGCCATTAAAAATATGAATGTCTGTATTGTGTTTGGTCATTTAGTTTAAGAGCTACTCCAAGTCACAATTTTACACATCTACATACTGCTTCATTTACATATGTGTATTTATAACTTCAGCAGACATATATTTGCCAGCAGTTTTTACCAGAACATGTAATCTTTATTTCTATCAAGTCACAAGTAAACTGTGCCTCTATTTTTGTTTTTCTAAAGGGCACACTGCCACTTTAGAGAGACCTATCCTTTTCAAAAACCTTATGAAAATAAAATTCTTGTACTGTAATTTCTTTAGAAAAACAATGACAAAAAGGATAAAAACTATAATTTGTGACTTTTTTCTATAGAATTTCAAGCTATGGTGATTTTGAAGGAATGGGATAAGGTCTCTTGTTTATCCACCACTGGTTTTGTAGTAAGAAGAATTGCACAGAGAGATATTGACTTTGGTTTTTGCTTATATCATCCTCATTATTTAATGTTCTTAGGTGACAAGTTACATTTTGGTGTTTAAATATTGAGCATTCCTGAAACTATTTACTGCAATAATGCAAAAGCTTGTGGGAAACATCACAGACCCTGACCCTACAACCAGCAGTTGCCTGCCACGTGGCTTGCATCCGCACCCAGTGAAACATGGCACTGACAGTAGGTGTTCACAGGCATTCAGGCTGGGAATACACTGATATTCCCCACTCATTCTTTTTGGAACACCGCTGTAACTGCAGCATTCTGCAGCATGTGGCTCTTCATCTCAGTAAATGGGTTTGTGGGCATATATATGCATACACTGAAGTCACTCAAGCTTGAAGTTTTTAATTTAGATTTTTTATTGCTATTTTTATATCACTTGCTATAATTTTATTGTGCAGAAAGAGACCTCATTTTGTATATCACAGCAATTAAAACAATCATGAATTTGGGTCTAAGTAGAACAGATAAAAAACATCTGTGAGGATTTCCTCATTGACAGTCATTCACAATCTCCCTTGTAGGGAGGTGTGGTTCCTCCTGTGCTTGTGTAGGATTATTTTTGAGGTCAAAAAAAGATCAGCAGGAGTTAGTACCACATGCTTAGATTCTCCTGGGTCACACAGTTGTGTCTGATGTAGTGCAAAAGAATGCAGCTGTCCTGGGGAGCTCTTTCCCTCTGGGCACAAGCAGATGATGAGATCATGCTTTCTCCTGCATGGCTCCTCTTCTGCCTCCTCCATCCCATCCCACAAGAAAAGCCTGTATGTATGTGTCTTTTCTCAGTAGGAGGAAGACACATTTTGCAGTACAAAAGGGGTCTCCCAAGACCAGCCTGGCCCTGAATTGTGTTACTTGTAAAGCTTGGTCTCTGCAGGAAGCCTTGTAGGTGACTGACACACCACTTGCTCCATTTTGATGTGTGCAAGAATGCATTATTGCTATTCAATCATACCTCTTCCTTGAGCTGTAAAAAGGATGTAACTGCTATATTAGTGTCCCCTCAGATACACTTTAAATAAAAAAATTTGTAGGGAGATCAATGTAGATTTATTTGCTTCCAGATCAGGCATTCCAAGCCTGACTGAGTGCTGCTGTGAGCCTTTTCAGAGCTGCACTGCAGGAGGTTTTCCCTAATGTCAAACCTTACCCTGCTGATCTTCTCCATTGACAATTTCTGTTGCTGACTACCTTTTTATGAAAGAGAGCTCCAGGTTATTGGCTCTTTAAATACTTTCATCTCTTCAACACATTTTAAATGGGCCTTCACGGAGGGCTCAGCAACAAAAAATTCATTTGTTTCATACAGGAAATTTCCAAACTTTCTTTTCACCTCAGTGCAACAATAAGAACAGCAGAGGAGGACTTTCTGTCCCCCTGCAGGGCATTCATTGGTGCTAAAAATTGTAAGTGGGCACATGAGGCACAGAATTCCCTCTGTGAGGGAGTTTTAGATGGCAAAGTTATGATCTAAAGATCAATTTTGGCAAATTTCACAGCCTTACCCTGAGGTTTTAAGTAGTTTTATGTGGTCATCTGTGCACACAGGACCTGTGTAGAATTCAAGGTATGATTGAATTACAACTGTTACTTTTCCAGAGACCTATAATGATGGATAGATATAATTTTATATAAATATGTATGACTCCATATATCCAGATTTTGTAAATTTTCATCTAAGTAACTGTTCTTTCAAATATTTCAGCTTAAATGTGGAAATTAATGACCAGTTTTCACTGCTGTATGTAATGCTGTGGTTTTTATTTTTCTCTTGCTCATTACCTTGTTTTTATTTATTTTGTTTCCCTCGTTTGTTCATGTAGGCCTGTTGCCATCTGAGAAATAAAAACATTGCTTCTGTTCAAGGATATAAGGCCTAGCTTAATCACTGTGTACCTATGCTGTATCAAGGTTTCAGAATCTTTCTGAATCCATGGGCAAAAAATTGAAACTCATTTTCAATCATGCTAAGAGAATCTGAGTGATTTGTTTTAAACAAGCCAAGGTTTTCCATTACCTCATCAAACTAATACCATCCCATTACCTAGTTTAAAAGATTGCCTCAATGTTTTAAAGAGAAATTCTGTATTTTTTGTCCAGTGGTACTGTTCATGTAAGTTAATTTACTTACCTGCTGGGCTTTTTTTACTCCCTCAAATAATCCTAAATCCCCAGTAAATTTAGACTTGTCATTTTTCTCTAAAAATGTAACCTTGTAACTTGATAAACTTCAATCCTTTTCTTTACATTTTCTTCTTATAGGAATGCTTTCCTTAGTTCTTGTAATAGCACTTATTCATGCCCACAGTATTGCAGACTAACATCAAATAAAGGGCCTGAGACATTTTCATCTCTTGCTTCCTCTCTATTTTCACCTCTCCTGGTTATGAATTTTTAAATGACTGGTTACCTGTTCATAGGTCTTGGGGGAGTTGAGAATAGAACCATTCAGAAAAGTAAGAAAATATTTTGTTTCACTTAGTGGTCAGAAGTGGAAATTATTATTTGTTTGAGACGGATAGTGAAGAGGAAGAGGAAGAAGAAAAAAAAGAAGAGGAAGAGCCTCGAAAAAAATCTGCATTTCAGGTACTTTATGGTAATTTTCTATCTCATTGACGTCTGGGAAAAAAATGTACATTTCTCATAATACAGGCACATATGTTAAAGCTTCCAGTTCCTTTAAAGTAGTCCTGAAAAGTATTGGAAATGAAATTTCTTGCCAATTTAAAACGTAAGTTTGCCTTATGCTTTAAGCATTGACATATTCTTACTGAAACATTGCTAGAGTCATATCTTTATCCACTTCTACCTGAAGACAGCAACAATGCAAAACACAAAGGCTGAGAACCCAAGCTTTACTTTTCTCTGCATTGGAATAAAGACAGTTGAGGAAGTTGACTTTCCTCTGGTGCTACTCTGCAATGCCTCCAGTGGTTTGTTTTTTTTAAAGTTTTGAGGAGGTGTTATCATTCCATGAAGAAGTAATCCCCAAAATAAGCATGTTTTCATGGAAAAGAATATACACTTATTTTTTAAAAAATATAATTAAACCTAGTGGGCCAGAGAAATATATCCTTGGGTTAGAAAGTGCTTAAGATTTAAAATTACAAAAGGAGACTACATCCATTTATTTTCTTTCATTTTCAGGGCACTGTTAGTAAATATATTTGCATTTATAGTGCCAGACTGTGCTGATGTAGGAGGATATTGTAATGTTAAAAATATATTTGAAGTTTCCTATCTGGTTTCCTCCATGTGGACTGGCTGTTGTTAGACAATACCAGATACCAAATGCAGTGGCCTAAATGAAGAATGTGGGTGAAGAAGTTAGTGAAATACACCTACATCTAGGATTGCGAAGTTAGTGAAATACACCTACATCTAGGATTGCTTTTGCTTTTACAAGATTAAGGTTTCACTTGTGGAAGGATTTTTTTGGAAATGTTGCAGAAATTTTTCAGGTCTGTAATTTCAAAGCATTAATCAAAGAAGCAGCTTTTTCCAGCTGAGTATTCCCATCCAGATGCAGCCTCACATCACTGGCGAATTGGCGCATTGCAGAACATTCAACCCAAGCAAGAGCAAGAAACTGCCTCCCTGCTTTTCTATTCCCTAAGCCAAAATCTTTCAAACCAAGCTTCCCAGACATTACTGAATTACAGGAAGAAATGTTTTATTTAACTCATTAATAAAATGAGATTTGGTTTATATTCTAACACTACGTTACATTGGCAGTTGGTTACCTTCATTAAACTGCCTACATGGTAATGACGTGGAAAAATAAATCTGACCCTAATAAGGGCAAAACAAATCTGGATCAAAATAATGTGATAAGTTTTGTTTTGTAGCATTGAACTATTTTTTTTTTAAATTTACTTTATATTTAACTTACCTTGGACCACAAAAATAGCTCATGAATTTCTAGATCATTTTTCTTTCTGGTTTCCAGGCAGGCATAGAGGAAAGGGTGCATTCTTGTTTCTTCTGATTTTTAAAAAATTGGTGACAGCATTTTGTTCTGATGTGTTGCACTGAGTTAAAGAGCTCTAAACTTGAGGTCAGCAGTTAACAAGATTTTCTCATTTATGCTGGGGTTTGGATTTTATTGTTATCTCAGGGCTGAAACTGTTAGTTTGAGGATGGAGGATCTGTTCATTATTTCAAAATGTGGTCAGATGTTCTGGATAGGTGGCCTGTTCTGCAGTGTGCAATATGAGGATGCTGGGTGGCTTTATATAAGCAAAGACTTGTATAAAACAGAAAATTGATTTTCTTCACGAAAGGTTTGTTCATTCTATGGTCATCATACTTCACCTTGCATCATCATGCACATGTTAGTAGAAATACTAGCCAAGTAAGCTTTGTTGTAGATTCTGTTAAAAGAATTATTTGAACGTATGATCTTCTTTTCAGTGTCAGTTGTGTGCCATAGTCCCTTCAAGGGTTAACTTGGAGATTTTAAATATTAGAGAATGCATGCAGTTAAGAGTCATATTATTGAAATTTTAATGTGAACAGCATAAATGATCTTTTTCTCATATTGAAGTTTATGAATGTAAATTTGTTCTTAGTATTCTAGATACAGTAATTAAAGAGATCCTTTTTATTAATATTTTCTGCTTTTCTACTAACTACTGTTGCTTTGTCCCTCTTTATAGAGAGCTATTGGAAAATTTGCTTCAGCCATTTTAGCCTTGCCAAAGTCTATCATTAAACTACCCAAAACTATTCTTCAGTATTTAATCAAAGCAGCAAAGGTACTTGACATTTTGCAAATGCTCAGTTATGTGACCCACCCCTTAGCTCCTGACGTAGTGTCTATATCTGTCTCTGTCCTCATCTGCATTTTTCCTCTTATATGGATGATTAAAAAAAAATTATGACTGCTAAAATCTCATTCCTAGTAAATGCAATGCATTTCATAATTTTGGAGTGGTCAAATCACAAGCAAAGTGGTCTATCTTTTTTTAAGTGTAACCTCAGAGTGAAAATGCAGACCCAAATTCTTATTTTCTTTTGATACTGATTTACAAGATGGTTACATCAAGTTGCATGTATCTTATGGACACAGTGGTAATTGATCTCAGAAAACTGGTGAAAGGTTTGTTAAATACACATTCTGCTCCAAATCCCTTTTTAGCACTCTACTCTTCTGGCCTTTATCATCACAAAAAAGATTTGTGTGTCTTCTCTCTTGCCCTGCTTGAATACATTTAGCATTTCCCGACTTTGGGCACTGTGTATCACTTTCCACTCCATTATGTAATGTGACTTTTGTAAGGATTGAATGTTACAGATTGAGAATATCAGCTCCAAAGCCTAAAAGATACTAAATTGGAAGTCCGTGCAGTGGTAGAAATCTAAACTAATATGCACCCAGTATGCTCTTAAAATACCCTCTGCATAGCATAGGTAGTTACATTAAATTTATAAATCAAATTCACTTTCTTAATTCTAATTTTATACCCCCTTCCAAGTCTGTCTTTTAGCTCTGATATCTTTATTCACACTATAATTGTGGCTAGTGTACACTTCAAGAATTAAATGACAATAGAAGATGTTGGCAGTTTCTAATTTCCAGTAAAGTAATATGGTGTTAGCTCATTTAAGTATCACCATTCCCCCAGATCACCTGCATTAGAAGACGCCTGTTCCAAAGCAAAGGGAAACCAGGTCCTCTGATCCCACACATTTACCCATGTGGTGCTTGTTTTGAACAACACAGACATATAAAAATAAATATACAGACTTTGAGAGATTTGGAAGGGGATCTTCTTTTCAACAGTACCAAAATAATTTCATCCCCATGGCTGTATACATTCACAAAACAAAACAAAGTATTTCTCCCTTTTAAATTACTTTAATGTCAGTTTAATAGTTTTAAAAGAATACCTTAAATGTTCCAAAGTGATTTGCATAGGAAAATTCTAAAAATATAAATAAACTACGTAGAAATTGTAGCATTCTGTCCTATGAGGGGCAATTCCAGCTTCACTGAGATACATGTGTGTTGTTGTCATCATCTGCATGTTTGTGCTGTGAATTAGTTAGAGCTGTTTTGTTAGTGTGCTTTTTCAGCCTCTTGCCTGCATCTGTGTGTTTCCCTGCCCTGTCTCTGTGGCCTGTGTTGCTTAGCAGACAATTTAAGATGATTATCATTTTTTCAATGAAAACCTTTAAAAGAGCAAAAAGAACACCTTTTGCATTGTTACTTTAGTTTCTGTTATTGATACACATTTTATGTCGCATAGAGATAAAAGATACGCGTTTTGCTTTTTTTCTGTAGCCTTCCTTCACAGCTGAAGCTGAGCTATTAAAAAAAGTTACTTCTCAGTTATTTTTTTACTCTTCTTTTTCCCCTCACTGCTATATAATTTATAAATATTTTGAGCCAGTTCCATCCATGCTTCATGCAGTCACACAGACTGTTGGTCTGAGTGAGTGCTGGGAGCAGGATTTTGTCCCATAAAATACCCTGGATAAATAGGTAAGTATTACTGTCTTCATTTCCCAACTGGAAAAACAGTAGCAGAAGGATTCATAAGTGACTTATCTGAAACAGCAGAGAAAGGCATTGTTAAAATCAGGAAGCAATGTGAGGAATTCCTGACTGCCAGTTTTGGGACTGTGTATAGATAACAAATCTGTGAACATTTCACTGGGACCTGCAGAGGGGGGAAAAATATCTAAGCTGTACAGTAAACCTCTACATCTTTTGATGTTTTAATTAATGGATTGCTGCACTTTCTATAAAAGTTTTCTTTGCTCTGCATCTTTCCTGTAAAATGATAAAGTAGAAATACAAAGTTGAGTGCTTCTGACAAGGTAGCCTATATGCACAAAAAGGTATTAATTCCCAAAGTTCAGAGCCTGAATTTTTGTGGGTTCTAATGAAACATGGGTCACCCACTAGTATATTCACATTTGTTTTTACACTTACAAAAATAGTGCTTGAAAACTCAGCAGATCTGTGGGGGAGATGTTTGATTTGGGATTGAAAATATTTCCTGGCCCCCACAGAATGCATTTACTCAAACTATATAGTCCTGCTTGTGGCTTATTCCATGGCTTACTTTTAGAGCATGAGGAACCTTGATATAAATGAGGGGTTTTTTTTCCCTTCCAGTTTGTTTATCAAGCCTGGATAACTGACCCTAAAACAGCTCTACGACAGAGGCGCAAAGAGAAGAAAAGTTTTGGGAAAGAGAAGCGAAGGCGAAAAGGATCTGGGGATGGTAGGTAGCCTTTTCCATTTTAGAAAACACAATATTAACTATTGACCATTGCTCCTGATTGTGAAGGGCAGATGAGAGTTAGAGGACAAGTGCTCTCAGTGCTGGCTAGAAACTGAAAAAATGAGTTGTGGTTGGCAGTCTGATCCTGCACCAACCCTTGGCAAGGTCAGTCATGTCCTTCTGCTCTGCATAGCATGCTCTGAGGGAGGTAAAGGGGAAGCTGCAAGAAATGGAGTTGTAAGAAATGCCCAGAACTTCTGGTAAGTAAGAAGATTCAGCGCATTGCAGAAAACATCAGCTATGTGAAAACATTTGTGGGAGTACTTGCAATAGTAAGGACATAACTTCATAAAGAAAGTAGCCTGGTACTTAACAGCATTTTTCCAGAATACAGGAGTGTAAACTCCAGGTGTTTGGCCAGAACCAGGAAGATAGAGGACATTACCCTCTCACTCCTAAAAAGGTTTACCTTTCTGTCCAGGCTTTTCTAGAGTTGATCAGTCACTCTATTCAATGGTAAAGTCATGTGTATTCCCAGGGAAAGGTGTTGAAGAACTGTTTAATGTGGTTGTTCAAGTGGAGCTGTAAAAAAATACTCAATTAAATAGCCACATATTATTTATTTTGGCCACATTTCCTATATTGTTCCCTAAAGAAGCTTAAGTTGATACATGAAGAAGAATATAAAGAAAGGTTTTTCACTTTCCATGTCGTAGTCACTGAGGACCCCAAATATCCACAACCCCCTAAATTCAGTAGATAGCAAAAGGAAAATGTACAAATGTTGATTGGGCTTTACTGGCAGTGTAAAATCATTTATACCTCTGAAAAAAACACCAGTTTATAGGTGGTTTATATATCTTGAACTTTTTCTCCATTTTTTAACTAGAAAATAGAAATTCAAAAGCTCTTCTGGTTGGTATAGATGGAGAAAAGAGGGGCCCACACAGGCTTAATCAACTAGATGTTTCCTCTGTTTGCCATCTTCACCTGTTAAAAAAAAGGAGCTGTATAATTTGGCTTCTGTCACTGAAACTGTAGCTGCAGTTATTGAGCATTGGATAGATGAAGGATTACTTTTCTACCTTTCATTTCTGCCTGTGAATCTACAGCACTCTTCTGCTAGAGGCCTAAACAAATACACGTGGTGGTGTCAAAACAACTCTGCTGCTTTATGTCAGCCTGAATGTTTCAATTCCTTGGGGTTTGGTGGGCCAGAGGCAGGAGAAGATCAGAGCACTGCTCAGGTTTCCCTTTGTAGGGGGTGAAGAAATGAGCTCAAGCATGAGTCAGCAGTAGGTGAGACTGCTGAGTGTGGCTGAGGAGTGACTGAGAAAGTATCTGGGTTTCCACCAACAGATGATCTCATTCAGCAGCCTATCTAGAAAGAGAACATGATTGCAAATTATGAGAGGGATGTTCATCCATGACCACCTTTACTGACAGGGTTTGAGTGCTTTGGAAATGAGAATGTGCTTTCTGCTATGCTGCTAGGTGAGGTTATTGCTAGGAACTGTAGTGTTTTCTAGCTTGAATGGCGTTTACACCAGCACTTCTGTAGGTGTAACACTCACTGGTTTGCTCATTGTTTGCAGGAGGTGGCAGTGATGCAGACTGTGAGGACAGTGAAGAGGAACCTGTCAAAAAGAAATCTGATGGACCAGGTATGAAGGCAGGGTGTTTCTGTGCTGTTAAAATGCAGTTGTGACCAGTGGCCTGTCACAGAGGCAGCCTTGCAATGATCCACTCTGACTGATGCAGTAAGAGTTTCCTAAGTAATATCAGATTTTCTATTGCAAGATTTACAAGCCTTGAGCATAGGAACTTCTAGTTCTGGACTATTAGCTATTGCACTCACTCTCTAAATAGCAAATACACCTGCCAGCTCAGACTTGATCACTGCTGTGTATTTTACTTATGGTACAACTTAAGCTAAGATTCCAGACCTGACTGCACACAGCTCTGTGTTAAAATCTCCATTGATTTGGGGTGTGTTTTAGCAAGGTTAGTATAATGCTTTTCTTGGTACTTATCCATTCAGCAATGAACAGTAATCACCTCTAAAGAATTATATATTCCTTATCTTACACATTCTCATTCAAAATCAGACTTAAGGCAGTTCTGTGTTACAGAAGAAATGGCAGCAGTTTTCAGGATCTTGCCCACATTCAAATTTTTCCTACAAAGAAATGTAATAGATCATAAATCCAAGCTTGGCTTCTCCTTGTTTCTAACTGGAGTTAAAAAAGAACAGACTCTCCTCTTAAGTAAATCTTCATCATGGTTTACCTTGAGTGAGACTTTATCATCAAAATCTACTTTTCTTCTCTATATGAAATTGTTTCCCACAGTTCCAGTTAGAATTGTGTCCCCGAGTGACTTACAGGGTAGAAGAGGCTAAAAGGATGTGGGAGATACTACTTGTATCTCACTAGAGCAGTGGTCTCAGATAAATGAGTTGCATTGCTCTGAGAACAGGGGGGATTGGTGGGTTTTTATTTGTTACTTACTGGCAATGCAGTTATCTGTCTTAAAACACCGAAGTGAATCACACAAATGCATCTTGGGATGTCATGTTGGTGCTACACAGGAGTTATGGGGAAAAGATGGAGGTTTATAATTAATTTATATTGGAAATAATACATTTAAAGTGCTTTATATTTTTGTTGAATTACTTTGTCTGTTCCTAGGTAAAATTTGTTTAAAGAAGATACCTAGAAAAATTAGCCAGAATAACCTAAGGTGGAATCCTATCTCACACTCAGGCAGAAAGAAGCTTTCTCTGCACAAAGTATTGTTTCCCTTTTTGAATATGTTTAAATGCAATTGATCCCCAAAACATTATTTTTTTTTAAATTTTGAAGAACAGCAGAGGTGCCAGAACAGCTACAGTGTCATTAAAAATGTATGCTAAAACACCTCCATCCAGGGAGGAAAATGACCTTTCAGATTAGACTGGAAGAACCTGGCACCATGCCAGGCCAGTGGTGGTCAATAATAAAAATAATTTTAACTTGAGAGCAGTGACTTCTCCTGAAGTCAATAACAGAAGTTACATATTGGAGAGGAAGAGTGTGGGTTAAAAAAGAATATATGCTATATATTTTTGTGTATGTGTGCTGTTCTCTTTTTACCTACTCATAATATTCTCTGGAATGCAAAGGTAATGGATGGTCCTAGAAGTAGAAACAGCTTTACATTTAGTTTTTAATGGCAGGATTTCCTTAGCTTCACAACCTGCACACTGAATGGATAAGATTGATGTGGCTAGCTCATATAAATATCTCCAATTGTAAATGACATAGGAAAGGCCTGAAAAAAAGGGCAAAATATTATTGAAATATTTACATGACCAAGTGAAGGGTGCTAAATGCTCTTATGCTCAGTGCTAGCTGACCAGTTCCATGGCATTGCTCAGGTAAATGGGACATACTGCTACTTCAGAACCCACTTTCCAGGAAAGTACCACTAATGATTTTTTCCCATAGTTTCTCTCCACATAAATGTGCCTGCAACAACTCTGCCTGTACAGGGAAATCATTTACTTTATTATAGCTTTCCTTTTGCAGTCTTTGTAAAGAGCTGTGCACTCATTCTGCAGAGTTTTGCATGCCATCTTGTGGTACAGATAAGAAGTGAGGTTGTTGAGAGCATCATGCATGGCAGATTATTGACAGTTTTCTACAATTTCTTAGCCTGCTTAATCAAAAATTCATCTTTACACCCAGTGCTCTGGGCTTTGGCACCTCGCAGGGACAGCTAGCTCTGGAACTGGCTATTGGAAAGAATTTTTTTTAGCATTTCATAGATTCATGGAATCGTAGAATGGCTTGTGTTGGAAGGGAACTTAAGGATCATCTGGTTCCAGCCCTCCTGCCATGGGCAGGGTCACTTTCTGCTAGACCAGATTGTTCAGAGCTCCATCCAGCCTGGCCTTGAACACTTGTAATACTACATGAAAACTCTAGTATGATGTTTATGTTTGGGAGTGGATAAAAAAATAAGTTGAAAGTTCTGCTTTTTGGATGAGAAATACCATTATTAATGCCAAATGAACTACTGAAATGAGAAATTAACTTGCGACAGATGTGTTGAGTAAAATAAAGCTACTACTGTTGGTATGCACCCATAAGCCTTATTGATGGGAAAGTGTACTGTTTTGTCAAAATGGTGCAGGAATAAAGCTTTATAAATCATTATTTGTCCTAGTTGTGCTTGCTGATCTGAGATCATTGATGGCACAGTGCAGCCTACTTAGATAAACAGAGGATTTAAAAACAGTAAATACAGAGAAGTGTGATTCAAAGTGATGTGAGGTCAGATTCAAAGACTGTTTAGGCAGTCTAGACTTTAAAAATTCAGCTTAGCAAGGTTCAAGCACAAAAGTCAAAGTTTCTGCAGAGAGGAATACTCACACAGAGAAACTGAAGAGGATCAGCTCAACACACTGGTTGAGCACTTGATCAGATTACAGGACCTGGAGATGTTTAATACTCTCAGGAGATGCCCATACCCTTGGGTTTCATTTCACAGACCTGTGCATACAGTGTCCCTCTAAAATCAGGAGCTGCTTATTTGACTAACAGTGGCAGACCAAGGACTTACAGGCTGGAAGAGGGATTCCAGATGATAAGCCTAGGCGTACAGTCAGGAAAATGGTCCAGACAGCCAAAAGGCCTCCAGACATCTTCAAAAATTCCTTAGTAGGACAGGGTTTTGCAGCCTGGATTATTACTATTATTATTGTTAGACAATAAAAGAAAAATTAATCTAACTCCAGACAAAAGTGCAGTAGAAGGTATTTGTTTTCATTTCATTCTGTTGCCTTTGCTCTCCCTTAGATAACATCATCAAGAGGATATTTAATATCTTGAAGTTTACTTGGGTCCTTTTCCTGGCAACCCTGGACAGTTTCACAGCTTGGCTTAACTCCATCTCCAGAGAGCACATCGATATCTCCACTGTGCTCAGGATCGAGCGCTGTATGCTGACCAGGGAGATTAAGAAGGTAACGCCTTCAGTCTTTTTTGTCTGCTAATGCCATTTCCAGCTTGGTGAAAAATGAAAGGCTGTCTTTTCAGATCACGGCAGTGAGGAGGAAAATTGTGAAAATTTCACATACACGTGCATCTTAAAAATAAGTCTGGACTTTTTAACTGCTTGCTGGTTTATAAATCCTTAAATAATAAATTATTTGATTTATTACCTGGACACAAAACAAGGGAAAAATAATTCTTTGAGGGGTTGATGTAAGGTTTTGGCTGAAACATTTCTGTAGTATACTGTGGTTTTGAAAGGACACAGTAGGTTCAAAAAGGTAGGGAAAGGCTGGCATTTTAAACAGCTCAAAAAATACCTCAGTCTGCACATTTCACTCTTCTTCTAGATCAACTTGCACTGGAAATGACTGACATACAGACATATATTTCTTCAGAGAAAATGGAGCTGTATGGTCCTTCATGAGCCAACTGTATATTAGCAAAACCCATTATTAGCAGAGATTAATATTAGTGTAACTAGAAATGTATTTAGATCTCCCAAATGCAAATAGATGATACAACTCTTATCCTTTATGCCAGGCCTGTGGTGGAGCTAGAATGCAACTTGTACCCTCATTTCAGAATCAGGATGTCATAATGGCACCGACATTTACCGCTGCAGAAGCAACATGGCTTGTACACAAACATATCTAATTAAAAACCTGAGTGTCAAATTTTGTTCTTAAGATGTTTTAATTATTTTTCTTTTTCACAAAACATCAGATTTTGAGTATTGTCGTTTTGGGACACTGTAGAGGATTGTAGTTGAAATACTAGAAACTATTAAAATTAGTAAAGGAAATACAGACAATATTTTAGACTACTTTTATTATCTTAGCTGGGAAAAGTCCTTGCATAAGGCTTCACTATAAGTTTAAAAAATTACTGTTCAAGAATAACAACCTCCCCTCTCAGTGCATCATCTGAAGTCAATGCAACCAACCACCAGTGGAATGAGTTGGATGTGTTTCTGCCCAAGAACAGAAAATTCTCAGTTTTATTCTTATGATACACCTTTAAAATTCTGATTGCAATATCATAGCCAGAGACTTGATTCTGTGCCCAGATCTGGTCTGACAGTTAATAAAACTATTAATTCATGAATTTGTTTGATTGTGTAGTCACAGAGAAAGAGTAAAAATCTTAAGTGGTTTTTTTTTCATGGTTTTCCATCTGTGTCCATAATTCATGAATAAATTTTTATTTTGGGACACTAATTAAAATCTAGATCAGTCTGTATATGAACTGTTTCTTGGGCTTTTTTTTCTGTTTAAAAATTCTGCTACTGGCCACTAATAAGTGTTCCTAGAGTCAGTAAAGCTATCTAAAAGAGATCCATCAAAAGTTGCTGCAGTGCAGATTGAGTCATGGGTTCTGTCCACTCCTCATTCCCATGCTGAAGGATCTTCAGTTCCATCCAGCAGAGTTGTGGTGGCTAAATATAGTCTGAAACCATGTGGATTGCTCCAGTTTTGCTTGAAAGCCAAACACATTGGGCCATGGTAGGTTAAGTCAAAATCTGACTTGCACTCTGAAAAGGTGTGAGTTTGCTATTTTCTAGGAAGGTGTTTGCACAGTCCTTAACCTGTTACATGCCAAATGACAGAAGAAACTGCTCCCTCAAAGAATACACATCCCCCTGGCCATGTATGTCTACCTCTCCTCTCTTCCACAGGGCAATGTTCCGACACGGGAGAGCATCCATTTGTATTACCAGAACCACATGATGAAACTTTCTGAGGAGTCAGGACTAGACTCAATTGATAAAAATCCCAGTCAAGCTTCTGGTCTGCAAGCATCTGAAAGAATGGATAGTTTAGATTCAGCAGCATCTCATGACAGCATCTCCAGGTATTGAATTAATTTTATTCTGTGAAAGACAGAGGGATCGTAAAATAGGCGTAATATTAGATACTGTCTAAGTACTGATGAACTTTCTAATCAATGTTGAATTCTTTTTTATTTCTCCATGCCATCTTAATAGTGAAAATGATTACATGCCACTATTCCTTTATAGTGATGGACTCACTTGTTGACTTAACTTCTTTTCTAATGCATGACTACCCCACTGTTTTCAGTTTCCCCTAGAATTAAGAGTCATTGGCATTGGCATTCTGTTCCTTGTGAAAAGAAATGGAAAGTAAGCGGTGCTGAGGATGTTTCTGTGATAATGGTTTAGGATTTCAGGCATGTAATTTGGGGAGGGATCATTTATGGTGAATATTTCATCTTTGTAAAATAAATTCTTGTCTGCTGTCCACAAATCGGAAAAGGCTTTGCATTGAAAGAGATTCTGCATTTGAAAGAACAAAATTCCCTCTTGCACCCACAGGGCAAAAACCATCTGAACAGCCTCAGAGTTTGGTTTCCCAGCTGCCATGATTACAGTCCAGCAGAGCTACACGTTTGTTAATCAAATATCCAAACTAGTTCAGGAAAACCACCTTCCTCATTCTTTTCTGAAAACGGATGCCATCAAGTCCCTTGCCAAAATTGCAGCCTGCTCCTGCTGCTTCATGCACACAGAGGCACACACATTCACTTCCTTCTCTTACAGAGGCAGTCTGTTCCCACCATGTCCCTGGAGTTCTTGACTTTTAAGATACTGCAGAATTTGTATAACATGAGGGAGAGAAGGGAGGGCTTTGGAAATCCAGCTGTTTCATAATCCCTGGTCTTCTGTTGTGTCCTGTTCTCCTGTGAACTGTGGCAGTATCATATCGTGTTTGATACTCCCAGCAAACTCAGAAACTTCTGTGTACAGTAAATTATGCATAGCTTTTACTAATGAGATATGGGTAGATGTCAGCAGAATGAAAATAATGAGGGGTTGTCTTCCTTTCAGATGGTATTGAAATGCAAGGGTAAGAGTGTCTGTGAGTATTATGCTTCAACAAAATATCCACCAATTGATCTTTAGTGAGCACTGACCTTTGAGAGGTTCACTCCAGTAAAAACACCAAATCTGAGCAAATCTTTCTCAGTGGCTTGTTGCCCAACTGAGCAACACCTTTGTGTTTTGTCTCAAAGTTTTACAGGAGACAGATGATGTGAGAAAAAATGTAAAGTCAAATTCTGTTTCAAGCTCACTTGGACCCACTTTGATATCTGCAGGGCAGATTTTAACTTCACAGACTTTAACTCCTTCAGTCTCACCTAAAGAATAAATAGTACTATCAGTCCTGCTTTCATTAAATCATTTTTGGTCATCCTGTTTACTACAGATAGAAGTATACATTAGTATACTTCTGTCTGTAGTAAACTAGTACACTAATTAGTAAAATTAGTATAAAATAATTAGCAGGAGCTTTAACCATAAACAAAGGGAAGCCAATTCCAAAATAAAATTTTTTAAAGAAAAACAATTTTAATGTATAGATTCTGCCTCTTCAATGAGACGATATCCAATGTTGAACTCAACTTGTGTGTTCAAGAATAACCACCCATTTTTAACCCTGCTTTAAACAGGGTGATTTAAAATCTCTTTTCAAACTCAGAGAATTCAGTGATTCTGTGGTGATGCTGTGCAACAGAAGTTAAATCTTTCACATGGGTTTCTGTCATCTCCATTTCCTTCAAAGTTGTCACAGGGTTTATGAACAAAGGAATAGCAAAGACAGAGTTATGACTGATTTCTCTAATCTCAAATTCTCTTTCTGGTAATCAACAATCAAATATTCTTGGACTGAGTATTACAAATTGTGGACATCTGCTATAATAATAGAGGAAGCAATAATGAGTCTGTTGATTGAGTGATAATGCCATCTGTCTACTGGGGCACTCTTGCATATCTCTCCAAGGATTACAGAAGTGCCCATGTCATTTTTTAGAAAAGCGAAATATTTTTAAATTCTTATGAGTTTATTGATTGATTTTCTCTAATTGCCCAAACAACAGAAGGTGGCAGTTTGCATTTTAAAGTTATGATTTCCAGTAAATGTGGAAGTGACTAATTAAATCTAAGGCATCCCTGTGATCATGGATCTCAGGTTGCAATGGAGAAGTTTTGGAAAGGGGCAGAGTGTTTCTGTTCTGGTTATCTTTTGGTTGCACTGCTAAAAATTCTGTAGTGTTAAAATTCTCTAGTGGACATTAGGTCCCTGAGTAAGGTGAACAAGCACATGGGAATGCTGAAGCACAGAAGCTATTCCATTATAATAAGACATAATCCTTAGTGCTTGGGATAGGAATTACTGTAGGTAAACACTGGATAGCCAAAGACAAAAACTCTCATGATCAGCTGCAGGAACTGTAAATTTCTTGTGAAGTTCAGGGCTGACCCTCATAAGTCTAACTGAGGGATGTTTTTCTTAGCCTGGGTAAACTACTGAAAGGAGTTATGTAGAGTGTCCTTTGTGTTGTTTTCTTTTCTTTTAATAGGGCTGTCATTTATTCTCAGTCATTTCTCTACACAGTAGAAACTATGAGGTATTCATAGGGTATTTGATTGGTTTCTCTTTATATATAAATACTCTCATGTTTCCTAAAGGCAAAATACAAAGTTCATATGGGCCAGGAGAAGGGACTGATGATGCTGTTCCTTTACCAAGCTCTTTGAAGAACACCACCAGAAGGGGTTGGGATCTAGGATGGCAGAGCATTTGCTGCAGTTTGTTTCCATTTGACTGATGACCTGGTTATTAGTTTAAAAAACTGTGAATTTCAGTAAGATGATTGGGAACTTACTAAAACTAGTTGGCTTCCCTTCTGGGGCTTTGCATACAATTATGTAATAGCAGCTACACACAGGTCAGATTTCAGGTTATCTAAGGTTTTGTATCCTGTTCAATTTATATTAATTTTTGCCCATCACAAATAATATTTTCAGTTCCTCTGAAAAAAACTCTGCCTTTGTGTAGACTTTTATAGGAGCTGAAGAAGGGAATCCCTATCAGGGTGTTTAAGAGCATTACCTTTTGTCTGTGCTTCCCTCACTAGTAGGTAGAATAGGGCTTGAGACAGGGAGGTCTGGAGAGATAATTTTGCCTGGGGAGGCAAAAGAAAGGAGAATCCCTATTTGGGCTGGCTTGAAGTCCAATTTAGGCCTGTGATTTTTAGGGATTGATCGCAGTTTTTTCTTGGAGGCATTGGGAATGTAGTAATACAGACAATAAACAAATTATGCCAGTCAGTAATTAGCCCATGGAGAGGAAAAAAAAATATAAAAAAAAAGATAGTTCACCCATTGAGCTGAAAAATTCTTTGTGAAGAGTAAATTCGTTTAACAAAAAGTCATAAACTTAAAAATTTCCTTCTCACTAAGGATAAAAACATCTCTGCTATATATGTGTCCCTATTTAAAATGGATACCTTATGAACTTTATATAAAATGTTTGAACTTGGAGCTTTTAATGAGCATTCAATTTAAAATACGTAGTTGTTGAATGATTTTAAGAAGCTAATGCTTTCAAGATCTCCAACACAAATTCTAAAAATCACTTAGGAAGATATGCTTGGATCAAATTTATGTGAGAGGCAATGACTTGCATCAACATCAGCTTTGCACAGTGTGCATCTCTCCACTTCGCTGGTGTTCTCATTTTCTCCACGTCTGGGGGCATGCTCCTAAAGCACATATCAAATACACAGACTGTGCTACAGGTGACAACTCACACACATCTCCTGATATTTGAGGATATAGTGCAGCTGCTCAGTCAGTAATTACTCTGATGATTCATTCTTCATTTAAAACAGCTTTAAACCAAATGTTGCAGGCACTCATCCAGACAAATGTTTTTATCTATTAGGATTAATAAATGCTTTTCCTTTGGTTTTTCTGGCAGCAAGGTCAGAGCTGGCATGTTTGGGAGGGCAGCTGGCATATGTTTCTTCCATTGAAAATATATGAAAAGGCATGTGAACATAAACAGCTGTTCTGCTTAAGTCCCTTGGACAGTTCCCTTTGAACTATGTCTGCATTTAAAGTCCTTCAACACCTTATTATTAAGTGTTGCCCTTCAAAAGAATAACTCAGCCCTTGAGAGCTGAAATGACACATACATAAAACATCATAGCACATAGACAGAAAGGTCATCTGCAAAACTGTATTGTCTACTTGCTGCCATCTCCTCATATTTTAGCACCAAAGCCTCACTGACAGAACATCCTGGCTATGTCTCGTGTTTGTATGTGCAGAGGGAAACATCCTCCCTCAAGAACCCCTCAGGTCAGTAACACCAAGCTTCCACTGAACTCCTGTGGTGCTGAATCACACCTGCAGGGCAGACCTCCTGCTCCCCTGTCATAAACCACACTCCACGCAGACAGCCCTCCAGGTTTTGTCTGGAGGGCCTTGTGTGCCTTTGTGCACACACAGAAATAATGAAGTGGCTTGTAAGGGGTTTTGGCCAAGTGAACTGGCTGGACAGCAGTGCCCCTGCCATTGAGGTGGCTCTTAAGGAAAGTATTTCACAATACTTTTGGTATCTTGGTGATTCTTTTCTTCTCTTCAAAGGCCAAGGTATGCTTTTAGTCTCAGTCAAAAAAGCCATTCTGTCAAAAAAGATCATCAGTGAGGGTAAGCCTAAGAATAACTTCTTCTCTCCACATATTTTGCTCTTTCCTCCCCATTTTCCTAAAGGCAGTAGTTGCAGACTGTGACTTCATGCCAGCAGATTTTTTTTTCCTCACTTCAAGCTAGCAAGACCAAAGGGACGTGGAAAACACTGTTGCCCTTCCTTTCTGACCTCTTTCCCAATTCTCTGTGCCCCTGGACAAACATCATGCTTGCCAAGGAAGCAAATCCCCTGCTGCCATTGCTCAGATGTAACACAAATGGAGTCAAAAGAAGAAAAGTAGAGTGTAAATCCTGAATTTTGGAGTCTTTTCTTCTTTCATTCTATCTGAGAGACTCAGGCAGGTCACTCCATGTGTTTACACTCAGGCCACTCAACTCATTTTTTTGACATCTGTGTTTGTCAAAGATTTTTACAGGAGAAATAATTTTTTACCTATCATATGCCATTAATGTACTTGCTTCTTTCTGGTTGCTCAGTTAAATGCTTGTATTTAATTATGTACTTTCCTTCTCATAACTCACCCAGTTCTTTTCTCCAGTTACACATGAATGCTCAATGTATTGTGTATGTCTCTGGTGTCCTGTTGTATTTGATAAGTGAAAGGAGATAAGGGTTTATTATATCTGCTCTTTATTTCAAGATGTGCATGTTACCAATTTGGAAATACTTTTAAGCTGTGATTGAAATAAATGAAATCTTCTGGAATGAATCATCAGGGCTTCCTAGTAAATATCAAAATAAAAGCCATCCCATGCAGGGCAGGTTATATTTGGCATGCATTTACTGGCTAAGTAACATATCCGATTTGGCTCTTTGGTTTGGAAAGAGGATTAGCCAATGTCTGACAGCTATTTTTCTATTTGTGGAATATGAGCTTACTCAGTTTTATGGGCTCTTTTAGGAAATTGGCTTGTACCTGTGTAAAAAGGTTCAGCAAGTATACCAGTAATAAAACAGAATTTGTACAGAGGAGGTCCCTCCCCAAAACATCTTTGTGGAATCTGGAAATTTCAGGGGTAAACAAAATAAAACCTGATCACATATCTGTTCCCCTGGAAAGCATGTAGAGCACTATGTTGGTCCCATATCTGCTTGAATAGATGGCCTTCTATAGCTCCTACATGAGACTGATCATGATTAACCTGTGCATAGGAGTGTGTGGTGACTCTAAACAAATCCTTATCTCCTCTCTGGATCGTTTTTCTCTGTGTCAGTGTTTAGCTGCATGGCGAGCATATTTGTTTACTGAACCGTGTGTATCATAACACCATTTGTATTTAACACTGTCTCTATAACTGTTTGCGCTGCTGTAGCTGCTACACTGAAGCAACCATGCTGTTCTCAAGGCAGTCAACCCTTGATGATTTAGATGGACCAGACTCTGTTCCTAAAACAAGTGAGCGCGCCCGACCTAGGCTTCGTAAAATGCAGAGCATGGATATGTCCTCCTCATCAGCTGACAGTGGCAGTATAGTGTCAAGGTGCTTAACTCATGCATGCTTTGTTCACTTGTTTACCCATACCACTATTCTGACTGCAGTGTACATGGATCTGTGTGTGGTGTGCAGAGTGGTTTGCATGGTTACAGGAAGCTTTCCTCCCTCCTGTGTCGTGGCACGGTTCTGAGATTCAAAGTCAGGATCATAATCTAGGATCCATTTGATGTTTCACTCCTTGTTCCGTTTTTTGGTTTTGCTTTCATCCTCAGTTCATGTATTTTTTAAAGTTGTTCCATAACATTATGCTGGGTGTATAAAAACAGGCTAAAGTCTGTATTTGTTCAGCTAAAAAAGTGTCTTATTTGCAGAGCTACTGAGCTGATGCTTGTTCTTAAATTGGAAGCTGGAAGTTAAGTTTCTCAGCTAATCAGTTATCCTAAATATGGACTGAGATATGTAATTTTAGAAACTAAGGCATCATTGTGCCAGTTTTTCAATTTTTATTTTTCTCCATATAGGAAAGATTTTGAAATATGTTTTGATTACTTTACCATTGATTTACAGTAAAGTGTTGGAATTAAGAAAGGGAAAATAGCTATGAAAAAGCAGCAAATAATATCCAGTGCAAGAGAAGACTGCTCAGAAGTGTTCATTCACTTTTTAGCAGATAAAACCCAGGGATTTAAATGACATTGGGAAGCAGTGTTTCAATCATTTGTAAATATTATAAATCTGAAATTTCACGTAATTTTGCATCGTTTTTCAGTTTTGAAAGTGTTTGACAATTTTTTTGAGTCAATCAGTTTTGAAATTGTGGGATTTTATGATTTGGTATATTTTAACCAGGATGAGTGCTACTGTGAGTGATCCAAACACACATCATCGTAAGTGTTACATGGTCTAATTAAAACTCTGCTACAAGTAACGTGATCTAACATAACTACAATAAGTTTGGAAGCAGTGTAAAAGAAAAAAAAAAAAGGAAGCCTAATTTTTAATTTTGGAAGAAGATGGTAGTGCTGCATGGCTTTGCCTATGCCAATTTTTCTAAAAGATTATAGTTTATGTGAAAGTATGTCCCCATTCATTTCATAGGAGCTATGCGAAATCTTGTTTCGTCTCTGTTGAGATACAGGGATATGCAGCCAACAAAGACACTGAGTTGGTGCCTGTTGTCTAACCTGTGGAGAAGGAGTGGAATGAGACTGAAAAGAGAAAGAGGAGGAGAGGGAGAGGGGAGAGGTAAAAAAAAATACTGAGAGGGAGGGCCACAAATGTAATGAGAGTGCTGGAGCACTCCTCCTATGGAGTCAGGCTGAGAGAGCTGCTCATCCTGGAGAAGAAAAGGTTCCATGGAAAACACAGAACAAACTTCCAGTATTTAAAGGATGGCTACAAAGAACTGGAGAGGGACTGTTTACAGGATATGAAGTGATAGGACAAGGGGAAATGACTTTGCATTAAAAGAGGGCAAGTTTAGATTAGATACTAGGAAGAAATTCTTCATTCAAAGGGTGGTAGGATGCTAGAACAGGTTGCTCAGAGAAGTTCTGGATGTTGTATCCCTGGAAGTGTTCAAGGTCAGGTTGGATGGGGCTCAGAGCAGCCTGGTCTAGTGGGAGGTGCCCCTGCCCATGGCAGGGGAGCTGGAACTAGATGATCTCTAAGGTACTTTCCTACCCAATCCATTCTATGAATCTATGCAAAGCCAAGAGTAAGGAAGGTGAATCAAGCAAAGAACTGATCAGAGTGCATCAGAGAGTTGAATCCAGAAATAGGTACATACCAAAGTAAAGCAGGCAGGTAAAGAAAAAGGGAAGACTGTGTTGAAGAACATAGGGCAATCTAAAGGTAAGCAAGATATCCTGTTACTGGACCAGTTTCATAATTTGGTTTGTATTTCTTAATGCTAGCAAGTTATGTGCTCTTTTATTTGAATCAGAGTTGATATGTGTGTGTTCAGTTCACGTTCCCGTTGTATACAACACTGATACAGTGATTATTAAAAGCACCATGTTTAGAAGAAATCCCATGGTTGCCTATCCTTCACCATGGAGCATGTCTTAAGTAGATGTAACAGCAAGTGTTGACTCTGTTCAGAAATGTTTGAGCTACTTTCAAAAAGGTAGTGTAGTTCCTCTTGTTGATAATACTAATTTGCTCCTTGCTGGTGTTAAAAGATGGTGAATCACTGTGAGTTCAATGGGATGTCATTCAGGGAACAGATGGACCCAGATGTTCCATCTGTGTAAGAGGAGATCAGGATAATATCTTTTCTATCAGATCATACGAACTTGGGAGGCCTGGGAATGCAATGAGGCTGCTCAGCTGTCTGCATACAGGTACAATTAACAAATTTTTCTTGATCATGACTCTTGTAAAACACAGCTGACTCTCTTCATCCATCTCCAACAGTGAGCCCACACAGGTCACCATGCTCTATTCCCGCCAGGGGACCACAGAAACCATTGAGGAGGTAGAAGGGGAGCATGAGGAAGAAGGAGCTCATTCTGCATCAAGGTTGGAGGAAGAGGAGGTAGAAGATTATAGCCTGGATTCAGAAGGAGCTGCATATACTCCTGATACCGATGTGCCATTGTACTCCACAGTGGACAGCAATGCAGAAGCTCCACCTTCCTATAGCAAAGCTGTCAGCTTTGAACACCTTCCCTTTGGCTCCCCAGATGACTCAGCTGGGAAGAGCCTCATGATGGTGAGCCCAGACGACAGTCGGACGGACAAACTTGACACGATTCTGCCCCCACTGACGCACGAGCTAACAGCTAGTGAGCTGCTCCTGAACAAGTAAGAATCCTCTACCAGGAAAAGATGTTGATCACAAGGTGTAAAATTTTGTTATTATTTTGGGGTTTTGTCTCAGAGCTAGCCTGCAAATTCTGATACAGACCTTGTGCTAAGTTTAGTTTAAGGGAAGAAGCTCATTTCCTGTGCAGTTGTTCTAATTAGAGGTTTCTGAAGTGATTCAAATTCATCTTGGAAGAAATCTGTACTTTATTTCTAGATGCCATATTTAATTGTTCTGATTAGCACTGAATTTCTGCACTGCAATTGTCTTGGGGTCAAGGGCCTTTCTAAATATTCTTTGTGGAGAGGGCTTCTCTTCTCCAGGCAGCTGTGATTCCAAGTGAATTTCCTCCAGGGCTACCTGGGGAAATGTTTCTCCTTTAATTATTTTTGATTACTGTAAAGGAAACTCTGACCTTTGGCAATTTTTGTTTAAGCCAGTGGGAGATGAGGATTATCTTACCACCTTGCTAGGTGCTTTCATAAGGGAGAGGATGTCCCCTTCTTTGCCCCTTAGACACTGTGCTCAGTAGCACAACCAGCATTGAGGTGAGAATGGTGCCCCTGCACATCTTCAGCTGCTCTCTGGTCTGACTCAGCTGGGGAGGGCTTCCCCAGAAGCAGGGACAAAATTTTAAACCACAGAACTGCCTTTCAGCCTGCCTGTACCTGGAGAGAGAGGGTATATATATCTGACTTTATCAGATGCAGTATCTTGTCTTCTGGTTTTCCATAGTAATTTTTGCTTTTCAGCAAGATCTCTTCTCAGGCCAGGAAACTTTATTAAAAGCAGTGAGGATTGTGAATTTATACGAAAGTCGCTGCCATTTATATTTATTTCAGTTATATAAATAGAAGATTGGACACATCTAATGGTCATGGGTATTTTTTATGTTCTAATCTTATGCTTCTGGACGATTCATAACATAGGTCTCATGATGTACCTGTCTTTTCTCCAAATTCCTATCTGTGTTGATAAATCAGATGTATTCATATCATCCATACCAGTATTGGGTGATTTGCATGAGATATGTTGGTTGAACATCTGTAGGAAATCCATGTTTGTAGAAGTGCTTAGGCCAGGCTGATTCTCTTTCTGAATAAATTTAAAAAACAGCTGAACAGTTTATTTTGCCTGAAATTCTTTTCTGAGCTTAGAATCAAGCTATTTGATTATAATACCAAATCCCCCCCTTTTTCATTCTTCCATTGGACTGAGCAGTGGATTTTAATACTTTTCAAAAGGAAAAATAGCAGTTTGAAAAGCAGCTCTTGTGAAGTTCACATTCTGCTCATTTGTGGTACTCTGCTCCTCACAGGATGTTTCGTGATGATGAGTTGGAGGAGTCAGAGAAGTTCTATGTTGGTCAGCCTCGAGTCTTGCTCCTAATTTATGCCCTGTACAATACGCTGGTGGCCCGGTCAGAAATGGTGTGCTATTTTGTAATCATCCTCAACCACATGATCTCTGCCTCCATGATAACCCTGGTGCTTCCCATCCTTATATTCCTGTGGGCCATGCTGTCTGTTCCTCGGCCAAGCAAACGCTTCTGGATGACAGCCATTGTCTACACTGAGGTATGCTGCTGGTTTTGCAAGCCCATGTCTAACACAGAAAACTGAAGTTGTAATCTTTGCATGGTCCCTCAGCTGGTTTCAATCTCTGGGATCTGGGCTGGGCTTTGGGCCCTTCATAGTAATACAAGTATTTGCTAAAGTCCTCAGCAATTTTTGTGGTGTGGAAAGATCTTGTTTGTTATTTCCTTCATTGCAATGAGCAATATCCTTCCTGGCACGTAAAGCAGTTCTCACAAGAATGGACCGTTTGCAAACTGTTCTTTGTAATATAGTTAATCAAGAGACAGAATGCACTGCTTGTGGTATCTCAAGTGCCTCTGAGTATCATCTGTTGGTGAATTTTGATTGACTTTATTACTGGAGAAATGTGAAGTGTTATTCCTCTATAGTAATGACTATGCTTGTTTATGTTCTCATAAAACTGACAAAGTAGTCGTGTTTTATCCCTCTTACTGTCATGAGGCTATTGTATCTGACATGCTTATAAAACACCCCAAGTGTGTTGTGTTTCTGAACAGGTGGCCATTGTCATCAAATACTTCTTCCAGTTTGGCTTCTTCCCTTGGAATAAACATGTGGATTACACAAAAGACAAACCTTACCATCCACCCAATATTATTGGCATTGAGAAGAAAGAGGGTTATGTGCACTATGATCTTGTTCAGCTTCTTGCTTTATTCTTCCACAGATCCATTTTAAAGGTAATCTGGGTTTAGGTAGTTTATTATTTTATATTTAATATTTAATTTTAATTTTTTTAAATCACTATGTGCTATAAAGAAGTCATTCACTTGGTTATCAGGAAAAATTTCTTCCATAAAAGGATTATTGATCATTTGAAGTGGCTTCCCAGGGAAGTGGTTGAGTCACCATCCCTGAAAGTGTTTAAAAGACATTTAGATGTGGCACTGAGAGACATGGCTTAGTGGTGGACTTGGCAGTGCTGGGTTAACAGTTGAGCTGATGATCTTAAAGATCCTCTGCAACCTACACGTTTCTATGATATCCTGACACGTTGAATTTGTTTTCTCCCTTGTTAACACATGACTGAGCTGAGCAATGCCTGTGATAAATACTGCGACAGAAATACAGTCTTGATATGTTCTCTTCTTGTTTTTCTCTACTAGTGCCATGGACTGTGGGATGAAGATGAGAAAGGAGACAGCTCCAGTAATAAAGGGGATACTGATGATGAGCTCTCTCTGGCAGGAGGCAGGAGAGACTCCTCTGCCTCTTTGAAATCTGTCAATCTTGCTGCATCAGTGGAGTCCATCCATGTCCACTTCCCCGAGCAGCAGGCTGCCATCAGGAGGAAGAGTTCTAGCAGCATATCCCAGCTTTCTCACAGGTCCAGCTTCTCCTCACACAGATCTAAGAGAGGTAAATGTCACAGCATTTCTGGGATTGGAAGGACAAATGTTCATTTCCCATAGGATCATTCTACTGAAACCTTGGGCTGGTTGCTGAGGAGCTCCCAGGGGCTACTGAATGCTGCTGCTTCTCAGTGACAAAATAGGGTATGAACCAATGTATCTTCATGTTTGAACACACTCCAAGCCTTCCTAAAGTTCAAATGGAGAGCCATACTTAGTGATTCATTATGCTTTTTAAATTACATTATCCAAAAGCTGGAAAAGGAATGCTCAGTGTGGCCCAGGTCCAGAAATTCTGGTCCAGCATAATCTCCAGCTAAAAGGAATGCAAAGCACATGTATTTTTCATATCTGCTTTTGTAGACACTTGAATCAAGAAAATATTTTCATTTGTTATATTGAAACAGATTACATGCCCCATCTGGTACAAAGTGCAGGGATACCCTAGCCTAAATATATATTAGTTGAGGTGACTGAGTCAGATCAATCAAATACTTGCTTTTATCGCTAGTCACTTTCTCTTTTTATAGCTATTAATCAAGTTTTTATCTGCCAGTGATTCAACTTTTACTGGATGCTCTCAAGGTTTTATCATACTGGGGGAGAAAAAACAGATTTCATTTCAAAGCTTCTTTCAAATGTGGGAGTCATATGAGCTGGAAATCTCAAGATCTATTTCTTTCTAGTCTTCGTATTTAAACTTTTCTTTTGAATTGACTTCTTTTTCCTTCCCCTTTTTTCCAGGAAGTACCAGTACACGGAACAGCAGTCAGAAGGGAAGCAGTGTGTTAAGCATCAAGCAAAAATCTAGAAAAGAGCTTCTCATGGAAAAGTTTCGAGAACAAATGATCAAAGCCAAGGCTTTTACAGTTAAAAAGTGAGCAATATGAGGAGTTGTGTGGGTTTGGGGGGATGTCCCAAACAGCAAAGCAATAAGCCAGCATTTTAAAGGGAGCAGGCTGCTACTGATGTTAATTCAAGTGTTTGTTGTATGCAGATGTCCCACCAGCTGAACATCAGACAAATCAGCAGTTGTTCAAATAGCATCTGCCTGATAAAAAAGCTAAATATCCCCTGTGACCTTGGTTGGCTATGTATATTTCTACTGAACAAATCCTAATACAGTGGTTTAGAACCAATCAGAACAAAGGACTGGTGTCTCTGCCGCCCTGTAAAGGCTGTCAGAGTAGATCTTAGGTATCTTTAAAAATATTAATCATACCACACTTAGCCTTTACTTTCTTCAGTGCAAGTTATGTGTTATTAAATCACATTGTGGTCTATGTTGTTTTAGGACTCTCCAGGTGTATGTGCCCATCAGACAGTTTTTCTACAATCTTATTCATCCAGACTACAGTGCCGTGACTGATGTGTACGTGCTGATGTTCCTCGCAGATACAGTGGACTTCATCATCATTGTGTTTGGATTTTGGGCTTTTGGGGTATGTCACAGAGTCATCTATCTGTAAATCCTGCTGAGGATTTACGTGTTGTAGATGCTAAATATCATGCGAGTGTCCTTTTTCCTTGACCACCCTTATATTTTGCTTTTCAGAAACATTCTGCTGCAGCTGATATCACCTCTTCATTATCAGAGGACCAGGTCCCAGAGGCATTTTTGGTGATGGTGCTCATTCAGTTTGGTACCATGGTGGTAGATCGAGCACTGTACCTCAAAAAGACTGTCATGGGAAAAGTCATCTTCCAGGTCATCCTTGTTTTTGGGATACATTTCTGGATGTTCTTTATCTTGCCTGGAGTGACAGAAAGGTATAAGCCTTATAAACAAACAATATGGGTGAAATACTGATGCTCTACCAAGTTCTCTGTATTTAAATTGGAGGTGTTTACAGCTAGGCATTGGAATCGTGATCAGATTTCTTCTTTGCCTCATTTCTAAGCAGAAATTTGGAATGCGTTTTCCACAGCAGTAACTGTGGCCAATATAAGTTTGAGGAAGAATTAGTTATATATGCACAGGAAGATTCTCAGTTTAGGCCAAAATGCAAGCAGGTGAAAGAGAAATTGCCTGTAATTGAGTGATTAGAGCCTTCAGCTGAGACGCTGTTGGCCTCTGATCCAATTCCCTGCTCCCTGGACTCCTGCATGCTGCTTTAGAAGAGCGAGTAGAAAATGTCTCTCTCAGAGTAACTTAGCACTTTCCTGGAATGTGTGAACTGTGGATTTAAATCTCCTTAAACTGAGGAACATCTAAAATATGTGTCTATTCTGAAAAGAAAATTTATCCTCCCGTGCTCCTTCCACTTGGCTCTGGAGGTGATGTGGAGGTGGTCATCCTCTGCATGGACCAGGTCACATACCTGGTCAGGCTCACTCCCATTTCACGTTTCATGGCCCAGGGCACTGACCACTGCAGTCTGCAGTGCAGAGGTGTTAAGGTTCCCTCCCTAACCCTCTTCTTTGGCTAACCCTCTTCCTACTTCCTACTTTCCTCTTGGCTCCCCTCTTCCTACTTTAAATTGCCTTGAAGTATTTCCCTCACTCCTTTGACTGTCCATGGAAATTGAGTGTGTTACCTGGGCACCTTACACTTCATTAACAGTCAAGTTATTTTACTGGGAAAAAAAAAATATATTTATAGTGTAAAAACAGAAAAGTCTCACTTTCTCTCAAAAAGAAAGTGCAGTAGCAATTGTGCCCAAATTTGGAAAAAAACCAACCATTTTTCAAATGGATTTCTGATCTACTGCTCATTGAGAATTGTTATGAAATAAAATAATTTTGACTTTGTGCTTTTGGGAAATCTATACCAAGTTCTTTATCTCAAATCTGCATTTGAAATATCCTGTATTCCTTCTAAGTGAGATTAGAAACCCCTGCAAATGTCTTAAGTACAATACTTCTGTGGGATTTAATTGAAAATATTGAGTTATGGCTGGCTGACAAATCCTGTCCATCATGAGGCACCTGCTGCAGATCCACTGTGCTATTGAATAACAACCAGAGTGGTACATGTGAGGAGAGGTTGAGAGTTAGTTCAGTCCAGAGAAGAGAAAGTGAAGAGCTGTCTGAACTATATGTTGGAATAAGACTTGAGTTGAGCAGGGAAGGGCAGAAAATATTTTCAGAGGTCACTTCATTTTAAATTCCTGTATGAGGTGCTGCCATGATCACAAGTATCCACTAAAGCTGCCTTGATTGAGCCCCTACCCAGGGCTGACACAGGGTTGAGCCATCATGGGGGCCGAGGAAGACTGCAAGGGACCTTCAGCATCCCGAGGGAGAGAGCACTGCCCAAAGCCTTCACTCTTCAGGGAGCCTATTCCCAGTCTCTCTCCTGTGACCCTGGGGTGGTAATGGATGCTGGTTTTAGACTTTTTCATTCAGTGTTTTTCCAACACTCTTTTAACCCTGCCATGGGGTCTGTAACCAAGGCCTTTTCACAGGACCTCAGGAAGAGGAAACTGCCAGGAGCAAAAAAACATTTAAATCTTATTTGGTCTATTTTGCAGATACAAAAGCTCATAATTTTCCTTTATCTTTTCCTTTACAGGAAATTTAGCCAGAACACAGTTGCCCAGCTCTGGTATTTTGTGAAATGTGTTTATTTTGGCTTATCAGCTTATCAGATACGCTGCGGATATCCAACTCGTGTTCTTGGCAACTTCCTCACAAAAAGTTATAACTATGTCAACCTGTTCTTATTTCAAGGGTAAGCACAGACTTACTGCCTTTCTACTTTCTTTTGTGCAATGAGGATTTGCTATAGTGAAATGCTGGGGTTATTCATTACTTTTCTTCACAGACTGCTGGAAATAAGACAATAAATTTTGCACAGCACACTCTGTATATGCCATATGTCCCCTGTAGTCCACAAGAAAAAAGAAAATATATTTCTGGAAGGCAGACTTCATAAAATTCCATCTCTCATTCTGAAACTAGAAGCCTGATATACCAGCCATTCAGTTCCCTATGAAATAGACATTTTTAATACTTCCAAGAAATCACCTTTATGAACAGAAATAGGAGCTACACATTGTGCTAGAAAACAGGTAATGTTATTAGTTCTGCAGTCCTAAAAAGTAGTAAGGTGTCAAATCCCAAAGAGATCTTTGGAGCAGGTCTACCTGTTGTGCCTCGGTAGGTGAAAGGAATAGAGTGAAAGTACACCTGAGAAATAAGAACTTAATAAGCACCAAAAAAAAAAAGTTTGCTTTGAGAAGTGCATTTTTAACTCTTGAGGAGTTCAGAGTGTTAGGGCAAGGAACAGGCACAGCATCACCTCAGAGTGAAAAGTGGTTTTTTTACACAGGCAGACCACATCCTCCATTTACACTGTTACAGTGACCTTCTGATTAAGCTAGTTTGAAGCATATGAAACAGAAAAAATGCAATCATTTCAGCCTTTTCACAGTATTTGCAGTATGGGCTTCTTGCATTCCAAGGAAAAGTTACAGAAGAAAGCTTTCTTCACATGAAATACTCTTTGAGATGTGGTTGATCAGGAGAGTGTGGTACTAGGAAAGGGAATGATGCCCTTTGAACAGCTGCTCTTTGCACGTGGATTTCCTATTTGTTGATTCCCACCTTCTTCTGCTGTTTAATCCTGAGTCACAAAGCCCAGTTCCATATGCAGCAGAGGGCTGCCCACCTACTGCAAAGATGCCATACAACACTTGGTGTAAAGAGATACAAAATTAACCCCACCATCCTGTGGAAAACGTGCTCGTCTCCCAGATCAGAGGAATCTAGGAAATCTTGCACCATTCCATCAGTGGCTCAATCACAATTATGGACATAATGATGCATAAGCATCTTCATGGCCTGGCAAGAAGATCTAAAGTAACATGAGCTGTGGGAGCTTCAGGATGTGATCATATTTGTGTTTACAGAATCCCCAATTAAGCTCTTTTCATGTTGTCTTAATTCTCCCTCTTGTCATACATACACTTGCTGTGCTTGCTTGATGTGATGCCTCTGTTTCTGACAAGTTATCTGCTGTGGTCTCCCTTCAGGTTCCGCCTAGTTCCATTTTTGACTGAGTTGAGAGCAGTAATGGACTGGGTTTGGACTGATACCACTCTCAGTCTCTCCAGCTGGATCTGTGTTGAAGATATCTATGCTCATATATTCATCCTGAAGTGTTGGCGAGAGTCAGAAAAAGTAAGGAAACCCCATATGAGTGATTCAGGCCTTCTCTCCCCATGCAGAAGGGAAGTAATCATGAGTCCCTAAATAACTGAGAAATTCACCATAAAAAGTTTGTTGGAAGATATGCCTGGCACTTGTGTTCAGAAAAATTCAGACTGTTGGGTACTTTATGTCAGTTGGCAGCCGCCCCGAATAAAACTTCAAACGGCTTCTCTTTTGTGCCCAGCTGATTTTTCCACCATTAATGTGAACTCCACAAGCATGTTCCTGCTGGCTTCATTGCATGCCTGGGTTTCAAGGCTGGGGTTGGAAGTCCTGGCATTCACACAGTCTCACACACAACTAAATGAGTAACCTGGAGGAGCAGGGAAGCTGCTGCTGAGGAGAAATATCAGTAGAAGGAAGTGATCGTGCCCCACAGAGTAGGTCCCAGGGACACCGGGTTCATGTAGCTGCAAAGGGAACTCAGCTGGCCCCTTTATCTCAGGAGACCTATCCCTGCACACCCAGAACTGAACTGCAGGCCAGATAAACCCACCATTTGTCTCACTGAAATTTCAGTCTCTTTAAATCATTTAAGCTTCAGTTTAAATTAAACTTGCAAATTCTGGATTCTTTATAACTGCTATAAAGATTGCAACCATATGCTTTCTTATTTTGCCAATTTGAAAAAGAAATTAAACATTATTTTAAGAGTGACCAAACCAGTCAGAAATTCTACATCTGTATTGAAGTGGATTTATTTTTAAGTGTTACTGACGTATTTCTACTTATATTATAATCCTGTCTCTTAATGGCAATTGCTTTCTAAGTATATCACGTAGATTAACTCAGAGCTAAAGTGCACACAAATCTTGCATATGGGCTTTTTTCTATGACTCCCACTTCTGCCATGGATGGAAGGAGTTCTGAAGGACTTGAGCAGTTGGAGAAGTAATAACCCAGCTCTACTTTGACTCTCCATCTCGCTGCATTTTTAAGCTACAATTCACATTATGTGTAGCAGAGATCTGACATGAGAAGATTTCCATGTCTAAACTAGCATGTGTGTGCTAATGCCATACAGAAAAATAACTGTGTCACGATTTTCCAAGTGTTGTTCAAGGTACTTTGGCTCTCTCTCCCTCTCTCTCACTGAGTGGTATGCCTAAGTACTTGGACTGCTAGACTCTCTCTGAGATGTTCTACAACATCATTAGAAGTTCCTGAACTAATCTCCTGCAGACAAATAATGCACCCCTGCTGATCTAGATAATATACTTTAATGAAAACAGTATTCTGTAGCACAAGACAAATGACTTGATACACTGCTTTTGAAAAGTAAATAATTGATTTTAAATATAACGTAGTACTACAAATGCAATATTGTCATAGGGCTTTATGGTTTCATGTTGCAAAGCAAGAAGAATTTCCTGAAAGCCAGATTCCTGGTGTGTTTGAGGTGCAGTGCAGTACAGTGCATCTTTATTTTGCATGTGTGGTGTGCAGTGCATGGAGGACAGGCTATGCAACACTGCAGAGTTAAATCTTGTAAGAGACTTACACCAAAATAAATCACAGTGAAACTAAGACATTTTACAGGATGGGGAAAGCATTAAGAGTATTCAGTCATGAGGCAAATAACAGAGGACAGGAATTACAGGCAAGGCAGAACAGACATGCCATGTGATCTGCTTTGAAGGGAGATGCCAGCAGTCACTTTGGTCCTCAGAAGCTAGAGAAAAAGAAGGATATTACATCAGCAACATACAGATTTTAGGAATGGCATCAAAATTTTCAACATTAGTTAATTTGAGCTGGTGTGGAATTCACTAGAAACAGATTGGATCAAGCCTGTCAACTCTTAGAAATACTTTAAGTGAGGTATGAAATGAATGTGGAGGTAGTGCAATATCAGATATTTTACTAATTGTGTGTGTCAGTTGCTGGCAAACCATTTTCCCGCTTCCCCCATCCCCCACAATATAGAGTTTGCAGCATTTCAATACCTGTGAGAGGAAATCTGCCTTAAGGAGTTTCAAGATAAAATTTTTTGGAAGTTCAAATACAAGAAACTGGTCCCTTACGATAGCAGTTTTTGGAACAAATTGTTGTATCACTGTTTCTGCTATTATTTTATATTTTGTTCTTTTGAGTTCATGCTTGCACTTAGACAAAAAAAAAATCAAATTATCCTACCTAAATTCTTTCTCCTTTATGGTTGTGAAGAATCAAAATCACATAGGTTTACAATCTTCACACTGGACACACACTTTGGGTTCATTTGTCACTTTTCTCTGTTGTCATCAGAAAGTGGGTGTCTGTGCAGGTTTGGCTAAAAAAAATATCAAAATATCTGGACTGACATGGGGTAGAAAGTTACCACAAGAGATGGGAAGCCTTAAGATAATTATATATTCACCCATAAAATCATATGAAGTGTACCTTTGATAGAAGAGATGTTACCATATTGCTGTTTGCTTTTGCAGAGATATCCTCAGCCAAGAGGCCAGAAGAAAAAGAAAGTTGTGAAGTATGGAATGGGTGGCATGATTATCGTCTTGCTGATTTGTATTGTCTGGTTCCCACTGCTCTTCATGTCTTTAATCAAATCTGTTGCAGGCATCACCAACAAGCCTCTAGATGTATCAATCACAATAACTCTAGGAGGTTATCAGGTAAAAAAGAAGAAACACTAAAAGCAAACTCTGTTTTTTACATTATATTTCCTTGTGCTATTTCTTCTTCCTTTCCTTGAATTGAACCCTCTTGCTTTATGCAAGATATCTGTCAAGCTTCCACAAATCACCCCTTTTGGGTTTAAAAATATGTTAATTAATCACTGATGAAAAATATTATCTTATTTTTCAAGTTAAAACCAGACTCTACCAGCCGTGGAAAAGGAATAAGTTATCCTACAGGTCCACATGGTAGATATAAGATAATTGTAGGTGACTTACATTTCAATGGAATGAGATTATAACATCATCTTGTTGAATTGAGTGCCATAATTGTCTTGGACTGTGATGCACAGGATGCTGTGCTGTGTATGTAGCAGCCAACGTGAAGTAAATGTGATAAGCATGTGTTCTTTTGTTTCCCAGCCTATTTTTACCATGAGCGCTCAGCAGAATCAGCTCAAAAGTTTGGATCAAAATGAGTTCAGTGAATTTCTAGGAAGCTATAGGGGTAACACTGTAAGTAAAACATAGACTACCTCATTACTTTAAAATGTGTGCATGTTTCCATGGAAGCCTTTTGTGAGTTTTGTTTGTGTAGTTGTAAGTGGTCATCAGGGCTGTCATCAATTGCAAGATATTTCTATAAAGAGGATTTGCATGAATAAAGGTTCAGCCACATCATTTGTCAGGACAGGGCTGGGTTGTGGTGCAACAAACTACTATTAATGTAGACATCTTTGCACAAAATCTTGGAAGGCAGAAACCCTACTTGTCCTGTTGTCTGAATAAAATCCTCCACTCTAAATGAAACAAACCTTCAGGAGACATGATGCTGTTTGTGGACTGCCAAAGAAAACACCCTGTGAGGACAAAACTGTGTTTTATGCCCTTTTAAGCCCCACGCTCCTTCCTAGAGCACACATCTTTCACCTTCCAGTGAGGAATGGTGGTGCTGTCAAAAGAAAGTGTGCGTAGGCTAGAAATGTTTTGACATTAAAATGTCAAAACAGAAGCATTTAAGCATAGTCTCGGTGTTTCATGGAGCAACATGCCCAGCTTTCACAAGTTTCTACAGGACTAGTAATTAGTAGGAGCTGTTGCATTGCTGATGTAACTGCTGCATTTGATCAGTTATAACTTTAAAAGAAGTGCTTGCTACTAGCCCATTAAAGAATTTAATATTAGAACTTGATATTAGATCCTACCAAATAGCCCATGTATAATAGCACTAATATTGTAACCTAGATCCATTTGGAAGTTGCAAGGTTCTAGTTGCTTTATCCTTTGCAGACACTTTAATATGCAGAAAGATACTTAACAAAAGACAGAGTAAAATTTTAACTCGAGTTTGAATAGCCTCTGCAGAGTTTACTTCATGAACTTTCAGACTCACTTTGGCCAACATGGCCATCAAACAAAGAGGCCATTTTTGGTTTGCTTTTTAGTTTGTCTATGATTTCCCTTCCTATCTCAAGTCCCAGGTTGTACCTGAAGAAAACAATCAGTGCACACCATTGCACTTAAAATTAATCAAACATTTACAAATCTGTCTGACTGGGAAGTGTGGTTCTGTGTCTTGTGAGTATCAGTGCACTGAAATTTTCTTTTCCTCTTCTTCACCTTCAGGCTGCTTTGCAGTTTCTAGAGGGCTATGCAAGAGAAGATATAACTCGAGCAGATCTGGAGGGAAATTCAAACTCTTTATGGACCATCAGCCCTCCCAGTAGAAAGAAAATGATACAGGGGCTTCTAGACTTCGATGCTGATTTCACTTTAGTTATTTCATGGACCATTCAGAGGTAATTAAACAAAATTATGAGGTGGATGTATCTTTTGCCAAGCATTACCTCAGTAGAACAGTTCCACACTGCACTTTTGGTTTAGTTGTTTAGCAAATTATATTGTATGGCAGAGCAAAAAACTGAAAGTAGGAGGGAGAGGGACAGAGAGAAGTCACTTTTATTACTCATGAAAACATTAGTTGCCTGCAGTTCTCAAAAAAATAAAGAAGTGGAGCCACTACCAAGTAGATTATTTAAAATGTCCAGGTGGAATTTTCAATGGGACTTGACGGGAAGGAAGGAAAAAATAAGAATATTTTAGCCAGTTTTAGACAGAGATGTTCCAATGAACTGCTCTTAACAACGAAGTTGCTATCATTTATGGAAAGTGAATACTTAGACCTAGTTAAGTGGAAAACCTATGAGGAAATACAAACAGAAGTTCTTGGTCCTCTTATCAAGGGAGTCTGGAAGTGACACAAACTATTTTTATGTGCAAATACCATAACAATGGCACTGATCCATTTTGTTGAGACCTTTGTCTGCTCACATGAGATTTCTTTGGCCCCAGTGAACTAACTTTACAGTGAAGATTTTGAAAGAGACATCCTAAAGTTTAAAGTTGTTGCACTCAGGCTAGAGCACACCCAGTCATCAAGATAATTTGCTGGCTACTGTCTGCCAGATGGGGTTCCTGTAGATTGCTGGATTAAATTGGAGTTAAGTCATCACTCCATGGAAATTAAGTTCCTTTGCAGTCTCCATATTTACATGTTTCCTTGGAGGTAGAAGCTGGACTATTGTAAGACTATGCACAAGAGGCAGTTCAGCTGAATCACTGAGGGAGCTCTGAACATGCTGGGTCCGTTCTTCCACAGTCAGAAATAGACTTGTAATGAATCTGCACACTTAATTCAACTTTATTTTACATCCCCCCCCCATCCCCCCCCTTATTTTCCTGGAAGCACAGACTATTAACTAGTGAATTACATCACTCCATCATTTCTGGGCCTTCCTTTATTTTTTAGTACTGCTACTCAGTTTGCCTGTATGCTTTCATAGCTACAAGCATTCATCCACTAGTGGAAAGAGACATTTTTTACTCTCAGATTGTATCTTGTGGGTTAAGCTGTGAACATGAATGACTGAAAGTGTTATAGACCTACCACAGTGAACTCCTACTTAACTGCTGCCTTTCATCTAGGCCAGGAGGCCACCAGCAGCAGTAAGGTGGCCCTGTTGTGTCACAGAGGCAGCACACACACACTTCCTGCCTTTGCACATCATCAGCTGTGAGTGTTTCTCTGCAGCCCCAGCAGCCCAGGAGCTGCCTCACCCAGCTTAGGGTATGCTCTCCTTGTAGGTTGTCAATGTGTTTTCCCTTTTACTTACAACAGAAATCTCTCCCTTGGTGCCAAAGCTGAAATAGCGTCAGATAAACTTACCTTTACGCTAAAAAACCATACCAGAAGACATATTGCTACAATGATGGATGGAAATCAAACGGAAAAGGTGTAAGTTGTTTTCTTTTTTCTATTCATATGCAAACTTTCCCCTTTGAAGCCTGATTTCCTAAAGTGGCCAAGTTTGTGCAAATGTTTCATTTGTCTGCCCATCTATCCCCCTCTAACAACAGATGCCAATAGCACTGAAGCCAAGTAATAGTAATATTAAAGGTGAAAACTTGTTTCCTATTATAAATGTAGGCTGAGAGGACCATGAACGTTGGATTATCAACAACAAGCATGGTGAAGCTATTAGTAACTTTTCTTTGATTTATTGAATAAGCACAAGTTCAGTGTACAGTTCAACTCACCTTCGAGTTACATCAGTCCAACTTGATCTGAGGATGTTGTATGGAAGTTTTTTTTGTTCTAAATAACCATCCAGGCTGTATCTCACATTGTTACTCTTGAATAGGACTAGATTGGCAAGGAAGTGTTAAATCACTGCGGTCAAAGGGTAACATCTGCAGTCGATTCTGACATCAGATCTTTTCCTGTGATGGAAATTCACAAGGCATGCTCTTCATATGAATAAAAAACATTATTCTACGGATATAGCCTTATAGCATTAACAGCAGTGGTGACTCCTTTTAGATATGAAAAGAGTTTGGCTCTTCCTCTTCTACCTTCTCACTGGGGATTACTTTACAGCAGTAGTTTCTAAGTACTGCTAAACCAACACATCATCCCTGAAGGCCACCTGGTCTGATTTGTGGCCACAAGAGTTGAAAAGTTAAAGCTGAGACCAACTGGGACTGTGAAAACTCTGAGAAGTTCTTATCTGTTAGTAGGTAGAAATTAGATTTGCCTTTTCTCTGCACAGCTGTTTTTCTGCACCCACACACACTCATACATCCAAACAGACTGCTATTGCACATGTGATCACTGCACTTCCAAAATACTTGATGCCTCTTTTCTGCCGAAGAGCAGAATTTCCTAAGGTGATGTAGGGCCAAAGAGGGTAGATTTTTCTCATTTGTGGGAAGAAGTAATTAATTCATAATTCTTTCTTTGCAGGAGACAAGCAGTAACACAGATTATATAGCTACATTTACCCGTCTTGCACTAATTTTGTAGATTTAAGGTTTTTTTACTTAGTCATAAAGGAAAAATGATTGTGATAGCTATTAGCCACTCAGATACTTCATCAGGGAGCTTTCTTCCAGCACCTCAGTGAGGACTATTTAACTGCTGAGCTCTTTTCTTGCACCTGCTGGAGTGATCAGAGGGGATTTTCAATTGGCCACCGTTGTTCCTCCTCAGCCTGGTCTATGCAACGTAGCCAAGTGCCACGGGACTTCTCTGAGAGCTCCTCCTCCCTGGAGTTTCTCAATCATTTGAGGAAAATGTTAGGATAGTGTCTCTGCTTTTAATGAAATGTGTCTCCCTCTAGATACTGGTAATTTATTCCCACTCAAGATGATTTTGAGTCCAGTGGAAGAACTTTTGCAAACATCTTTCTTTCTAAGTTTGAAATCCTCCTAAAAACTGTGAGATTATTTTCCAGTGAAAAATTCTGGCAAAAATGGTCGCTCTTTTCAGGTGTTATTATCAAAACACCTTGCAATTCTGAAGAAATAGCTGTGCTCACCACATATCTTTTCTAGCTTTTTACTACTGAGGATGTGCTGCCTTTATTATATACTTTATAGCTGACCATAAAAGCAGCTTTTTTAAGAAGGGGAACAGAATATAAAGTCTACATTCCTTGAAAACACACATTCCCCAGGTGTGTGGAATTCATGGTTTGTGAATGGTGACATTATGGATGGAATGAACTCTCTGCTGAAGTTCTGAAGAAACTGATGAAAATACCAGCTAATTTTCAGATGTGACATCTGAACACTTTAAAGTCATAGCTTAAAATAAGAATTACTGAGAACTGTGCATAGCACTGTTAGGAATTTCTAAATTATTTTAGAGGTATAAAAATATGAAATATTTGATTTCTCTTTTTTTTACAGAACATTAGAAGAAGTGTACCCATACTATATCAAGGCTCCCAGTGATTCTCTGGCAAAACCCATAAAGCAGCTGTTGACAGGTATGTCTCCAGACCATGGAAAACAGAATATGGTTTAAAGAAGTGCAAGGCAGCACTAACACTTGCACATTCACAGCTGTTATGGGGCACCTCAGTCTGAAATGCACTTTAAATGTTTTTTACTTCGTGCCTACAAGCTTGAGGAGAGATAAGGTAATACAAAATAAGGCAGAAAATGCATCTCCATATATTTTAGATTTGGATTTAACAGTAAGGACTCTAAGGATGAAGTCCATCTCCTTTCCCTCAAGTCTGCTTTAGGAACTGTTTTCCTGTGTTTTATGTGTAAGTGATAACAAGTTTCACTTCACATCTCTCTGCTACCTTTCTGTGAACATCAGTAGTGTTGCATGTGCACAAATGCAGATCTTCAGCTTAAATAATGACACTGCATTATTTTTATTTTTTTTAAAGCCATTCCTTCCTTATTGGCTACAAAGAATCCACTTTAAATTACTCATTAAATTTCAGAGTGCTGTTACCCAGTCAGAATCCATACAAGTACTCACAGACATACAGAATACATGCACCCATGCACACACACGTGTGGAAAACCTGTTGGGTTGGAAAAGAAGGAGCAAGTCTTTATCTAAGAGCAATTTTCTCAACAGAGGCTAAACTTGGACCTTGAATGTAATAGTAGTAGTGCTATGTAGTATGCTCTTGTCAAGGTTCATCAGGAAAGAGAATTCTTGAGCCTGAACCCAGCTCTGTGAGTAGCAATAAGTTATGAGTGCTTCACTGTCATTGGTCAGGTCCCTAATTTGAGTTTCTTCAGATGGGCTTTAATTACACTGCTAATTTACACTGCTAATGTACATGCAGGAGGACCAGAGTTCATCTCCTGTCTGTGTGATCAGTATGCATAAAACAGGATAGCATCCTTTTTTGATACAAAAGAATAATTTCCTTTATGTCAGACATAAATGGTTTATGGTGATAATTTCACGTAGAGATACAGAAGGTGACTGCTACCCTTCCAGGTTAAATGTGTTTCTCTTGGCCTGAAATGCAGACATGATGAGTGTTATTGATATTTTGGCTTGAAAATACCAAAATTATTTGACAGTTGTACTGAAGAGCATGTAGGTTATATGAAATATTTTAAATATTTAATGCAGATTCAGGTAAGATTTGCAGAAGAAAAAACACAGAAGCCTGAGTTTTATACTTTTATATACAGAAATAATGAAAAATGGAGTTAGAAGAATTTTGCTTCTGCATTGCTCAGTCATTTTATAATGCAGATGTTTGAAGTATCTGTCTCAAAATGTTTGATTTTTGCAATTCTTGTATATATAGTAACACTTCTCTTTTTCAATAGACTGCAAGTGGGAAAATATTACAGTTTCCCTTGTCAAAACAAATACATCTGAAGAGTGGTGGGTTTTGAATCAGCTTGGAAAAAGACATAAGATGTCTCAAGAGAGTCTTGAACTCTTTATATTCAGTGATAAAGTCAGTCCACCGAGCCTTGGATTCTTGGCTGGTTATGGGTAAGAAGAAATCTTTACATAAAATTAAATAAAGTACATAAGATAGAAGTAGAGGTGACTTTATTTGCTGATTTGGGGGGTTATTCCTTGTTCATTGTTGTAGTGTTTTGAACATTACAACATTCTGAAAAGGAGTTTTGTGGGATTTTCAAATCCATGTCTACTAATACTATGTATAGGAGGATTAATATTTGCAAGGTTAGTATTACCCCTTATAACTGCACTCCAGTAGGAATAAAAACAGAAACACCCTTCACACCAATTTCCTACTGAAGAGAAATAATTCAAAATATATTAGTTTATTAGCTGCAGGCCAAGTTCTGCCTGAACTCTGCCTGGTTTTGGTGACTTTCTCAATCTTGTAGCCAGGACCCTGGGTGTGAAAGAGTTATGAAATACATCTCCATAGACAGAGGAAGGCAGGAGAATAAGCACTCCTAGAAGACACAACCTTCTGGTAGGATTTTGGAGAAGTCCCCATAGGAAGATTATCAGGGGAGACAGGTAAATGCTAGGTTGTCATCAGTTACAAAAACCTTAATAAAAAATATCAGATATGAAACCAGACAGATTATTTGCCTTTAGCAGCCAGCTGCTGTCAGATTTCCAATTGTGACTTCCAAGCTGCAGCACACAGGACATGCAACCATCAGCAACTGGGGTTAAACAATTTAAGGCAGCAGGCTCAGGTGTTTATGATTGCAGATTTGTGAGGTGTTCAAAGAGATCTCATTTTCCTGCATCCTGCGGCACAGCAGAAACAAGACCCTAATTAGAACTTGATGTTCACCCCACTGACAGGCTACAGTTGGCCATGCAGATGAGCTTCCTCACACCTGGCTGCCCTTTTACAAGGCACGATTTGAACTCTTCCTTTCTTTCTTTTCAGCATTATGGGACTGTATGCCTCAGTTGTCCTGGTGATAGGCAAGTTTGTCCGTGAATTTTTCAGTGGGATCTCTCACTCCATCATGTTTGAGGAGCTACCCAATGTAGACCGAATCCTGAAGCTGTGTACTGACATTTTCCTAGTGCGAGAGACTGGAGAACTGGAACTGGAGGAAGACCTGTACGCCAAGCTAATATTCCTGTATCGCTCACCAGAGACTATGATCAAGTGGACTAGGGAAAAAACTAATTGATCTCTTTGGCATCACACTGCAAATCAAGTTGGTTAAATCTGAATTTTAAAGGAAAAATCAAAAAAAGCACAATATTCTCTTAAGAGCTAAGCCTTTTATAGTTGGGTAGCAATGATTTTTCACTGAAGGAATCCTGGAAGCTATGGCCTTAGGAATCCATGCTGCCTTTCAAATTAAGGATCAACAGTGAAGAAGGTTGAATGATCTGTTCTTTTTAATGTGCCACTCCTCTACAATCTGGGGACTGCTTTGTAATTTAATCAGCAAAAAGTTTGCATCTTTGTCTGGCTAATTTAATTTTCCAGACGACCATTACAACTTAGAGAGAAACAAAAGGAATGAACCCACAGATGACTCCAGTGTTCCTTCTTAATCCTTTCTGGAGCCACACAGTTTGGATTGTGCAATATGCTGTTGTACATCACTGACTTTCAAGCTACAGTAATGGGACACTGACAAGCCTTCAGGACACCCAGCACCCAGGGCCACACTGGGAACTGAAGACATTCTAGCCATACCCATTTGTAGAAAAGCAGAGGTTTTGATGTACAAGGGACACTGTGGACAAGCCTCTGTCAGAAAAAAAAAACAAGTAACAATCTCTTGAAATGCCTTATTTTATTTGTACAGTCACAGGAGACATTTCCACCAAACATCAAAGACTTTTCTCAGGAAAAAGAAAAAGCAACTGAAACTTGACACTTTGTCGAGATTAACTAATGGCTAGAATAATTATGGTGAATTATGGGGTGTTCTGCTGGGCCATTCTCTTCAGCATTACTGCTTTCCATTGGATGAAAAAAGAAGGTGAAATTGATGACCTAATGAGCTACTTCATTTCTTATAACCCTTTAAAGACTGAGTAGTGTGTGCTTCTCTCTGCTCCCCATGACATGCTTTTTCCCATTTCGATGATTTAAGGCAACTGTTGTTTTGCTGTTAGCTGATATTCTTCTTCCAGTGTTTCAGGTATACAAAAATGTTTACATATTCCAAGTCACATTTTTACATCTGAGACGGGTTTTTTTTTTAAGTTCCCAAATATAGACATATGTATGAGCTTGAGAAATGCCTTTTTTTTTTTTAATTGCTATTATTAGTGAAACAAATGGCTCATTAGAGAACATTGCAGCATGAAAATTTACAATTGCAATGTAGGTTTCTTTCCATGTTAAAAAAAAAACCAGAAAAAAAAAAATCATTGAGTGGATAGGGTATGTTAAAAGGATATACTTGTAGTTTTGATTCAGTAATGACTTAAAATAAAGCACATGTTGCAAAGTCATTTTAGAAGTATTTTTTCCTCTGCCTTTTTACATGAAATGGGAAAAGTTTGACATTCTTCTTAATCTGTGACAAATAAATCTCTTTCTTGTAGTTAGCTGCTATTTATTATATGAATGATTAGTTAATCACCAGAAAGAAACTAACATAATTTACTGGCACATTTTACTGCAGAACTTCATAAAACAGCACAACTAAATGAAGTTGAAACATACTCTGCTGAGTGCTTCCATGACAAATGCTGTCACATCCATTCTATACTGTGAAAACTAACACTTTGAGCACCTTGATGTGCACAAAATAAAAAATTGCTTCATGATATTGTAACAATAAAATAATTTGGTGACTGGAACTCACTGGAAGACAACCTGATTTCCTCTAAAGTGAAAAGGTGGCTGCTCATACAGCCAGGAAGCATTTCCCCCTGGAAAGTTTTGCTTCATTTCTTCCATAGGTCCTGTGGATGAAAATTGAAATATACAGGGCAGCCCTGACATAGCACTCAGGGATGCTAAAATGTCTTTTATAGATGGATCCTCACCTGGCTGTTCAGTGATTTTAAGGAGACCAACACTGGAAGGAGAAGCATGAAGGATGTAGTGTGTTTCTAAAGGTACCAGCCAGCAGAACCATGCTGGCCACAGTTGGTCCCAGCTCCCTTCCTGGTCCCTTCTCTTTAACAGGCACTGCCTTTCTGTTGGGAAAAATCTGTCTTCAGAACGAGCTGTACAGTTATTCGGGCTTTGCAAAAATGTGCTGCTCTTTCTTTCATGGATTGATCAAACTTTGAAAATAAAAGGATTCTTCTGTTGGGTTTTTTTAATTTATTTATTTTCAAAACAGCCTATAGTCAAATCACTGACCTGGACTGAGTAGCTACCTGCAACAGGTAGGGAGTGTACCAGACCATCCTTTGAGCCCAGCTGTACAGATAAAGTTGGTAGCCAGTTTCCAGTGGCATTCTAGGTGGTCAGTACTGGGACCAGTACCATCTAACATCTTTATTAACATTGTGGAGGACACAACAGAGTGCCCTTTTAGCAGTGTGTGGACTTCTCTGAGCCTGGGTCTTGGGAGGATTGTGATAACGTGAGCATGTCAGCTGCTCTCCTGGGGCCTGGGCTGGGCAGTGGCAACAGCAGGGGCAGGACTTCCTTGAAAGGGCAGATCTCAGGATGCTGGAGAAAATATCTGCCAGGTACTTCATGAACTCAGGCAAATGCAGCAAAGTCCTGCCTCTGAGGCAGACTAACCCTTACAGCAATTCAGACTAGGTGGATGGGTTGGGAACAGCTTTAGAATAGAAAGAGACAAGACCAGAGGTGGGAATTTCAGTGTGTCCTGGAGGCAAAGAAAACCAACACATGCAGGGCGGAACTTACAGGATCACAGCTGAAAGTCAAGGAAATTTATTAGTCTCTATTCAGCACTTGTGATACCACATCTGGAGAACTGCATGGAGCTTTGGGGGCTCCAGTGCAAGAAAGATACTGACATACTGGACTGAGCAGCTCAGAGGATAACATGCGAGGAGAGGCTGCAGGAGCTGGGCTTGTTCAGCCTTAAAACAGAGAAGTCCCATGGAAAAGTGTCTACAGCTGCCTGATGGTGAGATACAGAAAAGGTGGAGCCAATATCTGCAGAACTGCATGACAGATCTAATTAAATAAAAGGAAAATTACTTTTACCATGATGGCAGTCAAACACTGGAACAAGTGCCCAGAGAAACTGTGAGATCCTCAGCATTAGAGGCTTCCAAAACTTGGCTGGTCAAGCCCTGAGCAACCTGTTATAACTGGCTGTGCTTTGGATTGTAGGTTTGATCTGAAACCTCCTGATGTCCCTTGCGATCTGAATTACATCACGATTTTAAGATCCTGTCAGAGATGCAAAGTAACCTGCTGGTGTGCTTTCCCGGTCTGTGGATGCATTAGCTCTCTTGTTCTGCCCATCAATAGTCCAGACATAACTCCTTAAAGCACAAGCAGAAGCAGATTTCAGCTGCAGTTTGTTTTCCTTGGCTCTATTTAGAAACCTGCATGTGCTTACGCAGGCAGTGGTGTGAGTTTGTAAGTCAGAGCAAGGACAAGTGCTTTGACAACACACCCAGCTGTACCACCAGGCATCCTAGAATTCTCACTTGCTTCTGTGACAAGGCAAAAGGTTCAGCTTGAACTGCTTGTGTAATTAAAGCTTTCACAGTTTTCCCTGATTTGGTAAACTGGCTAATCTGTGGGTAATTAAGATAGACAGAGAGACAGACAGAGAGACAGAAAGAAAGAAAGAAAGAAAGAACGAACGAACGAACGAACTGCAGCTGCTCTGCCTGGCACTGTGTGATATTTAAACAGATTTTCTACTCTGAGTGCATATGGGCTATTTTACATCAGGTTTTGTTGCTTCCTTCTTGAGGAAGGAAACCAGTGGAAATCTAACACTTTATTAAAAGCTTGGGGAAAACAAGAGAAAAGCAACCTGTAAGCATGAAGAAGGAAAGGCAAATTCCCTGTTTAGCAGGACCTACAAGTGTAGTACTACCCTGACCCACTGTACTGAAGGTTTACCAGGTTTTTTTGTTATATTAAGAGTTAAGATGGACACTTAGGACAGCAAAAAAAAAGAGCTGGAGAAGAAATAAATGTTCAGAATCATTCAGTGAGACCCCTATAATTGAAGGAGCCCCTTCAATCCTGTGTTTCAAGTTGATAAAGTTCATGCTATAAGAAATTATTCACACCACAGCTTCAAGATTTGTCTGAGGAATGTGCTGCACAAGTAGCAAGCCATGCAAGGGACCACCAAACATCTTTTCTTGGCTGTCCTGGCCTGACAGGCACTTCCCAAGGCCAGTTCCACTGACTGCCATTTAGAACTGTCATTAAAGCAGAAATCTAATGAAAACCATCTCCTGCTATGAAGATTAGTTGGAGAATGACTGATGACCAGGGAACCTTCAGACTTTCTTCTCTCAAGAGTAACTGGAGGAGTATTCATGTATGAAAAAACTATCTTTGTTCCTCCTCAACATGCAGAAATTACTGATATGCTTAATAAAATGCACAAAAGGAAAATACTAATCCTGTTCCATCTCAGGCTCTGGACACACCAGACTCCAAAGCAGGATTGGTTATCAAGAGGGACACACATCACACACAGGGCTCAGATGTGTTGTGACCATCTCTTCCAGCCTCTCCTCACCAGCAAGATCACACACAATCATTTCCTTGGTGTGGGGGGCCACAAATGAAGATATGAGGATCCCCTCCTTGCGCAAAGCTCTCAGTGCTGTGGTTCCAGCCCAAACCTCCTTCAAAGGCTTTCATGAGGTCAGATCATTTTTCAGTGGGAATCTGGTGTTAGTGTGAGGAATCTGACATCTCCATGGGGCCTGAGGCAGCCCAGCTGTGCTGGATGTGCTGCATCTCTGGACACCAGCTTAAGCCTGTTCTGCAACTTAAGCATCTTGCCTTGGACATTCAAGTACATCAAACACACACATGCATGGACAGTGTGCCTCTGTGCATGTGTGTATGTGTGTCTGTCTGTTTTTCAAGTGCACAGTTTTGCTGCATTAGCTCTCATTAATATTTCAAGCTGCCCCGTGCTGGGGCGGAAGAGGGAGCTGCCAGCAGACACGGACGTGACCGTCAGACTCCTGTAGCAAACATTCGGGGAAAGCACATTTTTAATGTTATGGCAGCAAGAGTGAGGTAATGCAGTTAAAATATTTATGAACCCTTTCAGCTGACATCTCCAAATACCTTGTAGAGTATAAACTTTGGAGGTCAAGGCAGTGAATTATCTAGATATTCATCCAGCTATAAAAGATTTTCCCTGTTTTAAACAATGCTGGGGACAGGAGGGAGGGAGGGAGGGGTGGATCAGAGAAATAAAAGAGAAGACCAGTTGTAAACTTCATCACATATCAAAAGGAAACACATGGAAAGTCTGGACAAAAATTGAACTGTACCTTTCTCCTTTTCACAGAAAGCCTTCTAAAGTTATTTTTTAAAGGTTCGAAATCAAAAGGGTCACAAAATAAGGATGAACTCCAAATACTCCAAGCTCGATAAAACACCATGTTACCTGGCCTGTAAAAAAGCAAGTGGGATCTGCAAAAGATCCCAATTTTTTATATTCTTATTCCATAGCTCACCATCAGTTGAGAAGAAATAAAACATAATGCTTACAACTGATGGCTTGAGAGATGAGCAGCTGCTTGCAGTCTTGTTATTCAAAGGGGAAGGGGAAAAAAATAAAACAGATAAAGGAACAAATAGTTAGATTTAGAAATGCTTCTATCTACCAATTGCTCTGACAGACAAAAGTGTATCACTTCAGATTGTTTCAGTGGGTCCCCTAGAGGTCAAAAATCATTTTTGCATGGCTGGACTGTGCTTGCTCTCTTCCTCATGCCTACTGCGACCAACGTGGCCTTTACTGCTGGGCTCCATCCCTTGTCATCAGGTCTCCCATGTGCCACATCACAGATCCCTTTCCCTGTCCCCTAAAAATATGCACAAGTTCAAAATGCATTTTTGGATGGCTTTTTGAACCACCTATCTATCAGATGTTTATCCATCTGAGCTGTTTCTTTTACAGTACTCAGCCCATCTGCTACTTAGCTCATGATGTATGGATTCAAAGCATATCCTCAGTACTTTCTTGATGAAGTAATGTTTCTCCTGCTTGTTTTTCTTAGGCAAGACTCCATATCCTTTCCACCAGGTCTGTGGGATTTATGTAGCTACTTCAACTGCTTTCAGCTAAAAAAAATAAAATTGAAAAAATTGGTGGTGGTGTGTTTGGGGTCCAAAGGAGAGGAAGGGCACTGGTCTCCACCAGGGTTTCTGATTGAGTCTGGTGTGCTGGAGCAGAAGGTGGATGCATTTATCTTTTTCCCTGCTCCAGCCATCTCTTTCCTTTTCAGCCAACCAAGCAGAGATTCAGATGGCCCCAGGTCTCCTTCCAAAAAAATCCAGGGAGGTGCCCCCTTTGCTGAACAAAGAATAAACAAATTATTGTTGTTAATAAAACAATTAAAACATTTGCTTGCAGGTGTTTACAGTCCTGTTCAATTTATAAGTATAATGGAATAGACAGATTTAGAAATTAGATTCACAGAAGTCAAAAAGTCTGAAGTATGGTTTCCCAAAGCAACTGTAATTTATATCCCATTTTCAAATAAAACCAGAGAGAATTGATTTGGATTTCATCTCCTGAGCAGAGGTTGGAGACACCAACCAAAGTGGCCAGCCCCAAACAGAGAGTTCCACCTTCCACTGAACGCTGTAGGAAACACCTCTGAACCAAATGTCCTGGCTGCAGCCTGGAGAAGCCAAATTCAACACCTGCAGTCTAAGGTAGAGTCCATTTTTCCTGTGACCAGGCTTGTTGATACCCATGCACTGAGCTCAAGCTCCTTGACATGAAGTAAAGAGCAGGGTGTGCAGAGCAGTGAAAATGGCATCTTCCCAAGCAGCAGACTCTGATGGATACATTGGAGCATTTCCCTGTAGCTCAGCACAGCTCACTGGTTTCCTCTACTTCCAGCAACAAGAATATGAACTACAGGAGTAAGGATGAAAGGATTTGGGGAAGCATGCTGTCTACACAAACAACTGAAAAGGAAAAAGAGCAAACCTATCCTAGGGCTCAGTGACTCAGGAAAGAGCTTTTCTGCCTTTCAGGTCAGGAGCTGAATAAGTGCAATGAGACAGAGGAATTAACTTCTCTAAAAGGAATCTGAGAGGATGTACCCATTTTGAAGTTTTTCCTTATTAGTCATGCACTGGCTCCCACCAGAACAATTCAACATGTAAATAGTTGTAAGCCTTCTTTACTAGAGCTCTTCATCTTGCAGTATTAGCATGGGACACACAGGCAAGAGAAGACAGTAAGTCTGCTTGCATTTGGGGCTGCAGTTCAACATGATAACTGGAAGACAGAAGAAAAACACACACATCCATCTATATGTAGTCTGACAGTCAATTTTTGAAGAGAAGCTTTAGTCATTTGGCAGCAGCACAGAACAATCATTTAATACTCAGTTTCATGCTTCCTCTATGGTTGAGGGCAAAGAATAACATGCATGAAGAAGTTCATGCAAACCTTGAACTGGGGCATCTCTTTCTACTGACCATGCAAGAAGGGGCTGAAGTATTAGATGAGGGAGCTAAAGGATAGACCTAAAGCTGAGCATATGAATATATTCACCCAAATACAGTTCTTAGCCCTACTAGTTTTAGGCATCTGGTGCAGTTTTCCATTATATTCTCTTTGTCCAACTTTAAGGTAAACATACAGCAATGTGCGATTTCACTCATCTCAAATCACATTGGCACAATTTCTGGAATACTATGGCAACAGGTAATGTGGAAAAATGATGCAAGGGTGACCAGACTTGAGGGATTGTTAAAGAAAAAACACCAGTTTTAACTCTGAGAAATAAAGTCAAATGCAACTAGTGGTGTTTACAGAAATGTGTTTTCTGTTTCACCTGGCAACACCTACTTCCAAAATTATTCCTTCTTCTCTATTACAAATTCATCTGGAAGGTCCTCAAAGCAGAGAGGTTAGCCAGCTCCCAGTGCACTGCATCTTGCTGCTGACTGGGAACTGAACCTTTTTTTTTCCCTCATCAGTTTTCCCAGACTGTACTTATGAAACCTATCAGGATGGATCAAAATAGATCAAGGACTGTTGTTGCTAATCAACAGCATGATTTGGCTGCACTTCACCAAGATTCAGACACTGTGACTCAGCCTGAGCCAACACTCTATAGTTTACAACTTTGAAAAACCTGCTTCCCATGGTTGAGTTTAACCTACAGATGAACCCCCCCCCTTTTTTTTGCCTGTAAAACCCCTAACTCACATAAGCCCCACAAAAACAAGGCAGCAGTAAAGAGGAAATGAGAGGGGGGAGTTTTAGAGAGGTGAGTTGGGGATGAGTATTAGAGGTGATAAATGCAGCTGCACCCACACGTAGCTGACAAGGGTTCCTGCCACTGCACCTGTTCCTTTTTAACCCTTTTTAACCTACATGCTGTGGAAGGAAGGGTGGTGTATAACTCTTCTGTGGCAGCAGCATCACTGTCACAAAGGCTCCAAGACTGATGGAAGTCACACCTCTGTCCAAGTGGTGACTGTCACAAAGGCAGACACTATCAGATTCAGTCTTTTATGCCATTCAAAAAGCCATCCATACATGCTTATGTTGTTAATATAACAATTAAAACATTTGCTTGCAGGTGTTTACAGCCCTGTTCAATTTATAAGTATAATGGAATAGACAGATTTAGAAATTAGATTCACAGAAGTCAAAAAAGTCTGAAGTATGGTTTCCCAAAGCAACTGTAACTTATATCCCATTTTCAAATAAAACCAGAGAGAATTGATTTGGATTTCAAGAGCAGTACCACTCAAGTTTTCATCTTCTTTGTTATTTCCACTTTCAGCCAGTGGAATAAGAACTGAACTCTGAACCATGGTGCAAGCATCTGATTATTTCTGTTTCTGGAAAGTATGCCTTTAACTTCACCCTCTCACAGTTACTAGTCAGCAAACAAGAGGAGCAAAGTTCTCAGTAGCTGCTGCACAAGCCCATGCACTCTCCACAGGATCACCTCCTGCAGCTGCAGAGAAACAGTTTTAAAAAAGGATCAAAAACCACACTGAGCCATTGTAGTCAGTGAGTAAACCATTTCTGCTGGTACACTCTTATACAGCTGGCCCTCCATCATGCACACTTCCTGAAAAATATCCACACCGGGGGGGGAAAAACCTCTCTACAGAAAGGATGGCTATGAAACATGGCAGTACTGCATTTATTAAGAATGTTTTATAATGCATAAAATCTGACTCCTTCCAGCAGTGATCACTAGCACAAGTTTCCAGACTTTTACTATCAGGATTAAGTGCCATTCAATTCCAAGCCATAGGAAATGTTTATGCTGATCAATCCAAAGGTCTAAAACAGGAGTCACCACATGTTCCCTATGACACCCGTCCCCCCACAAGCTCTCCTTCCACTCCTGGCATTCCCTGGGCTCCTCACTGGGATACAGCTTGTGGGGCAAACCTACGTTTTATGCTGTTTCCTAACCCCAGATCTTGTCTCTGGAAGCAACAGAAAACATTAAACAATGTTAAGAAACAAGTAAGAATAGGCAGAGAGACTTGGGGTGATTAAAGGGAGTTCCCATCTTCAGCTGCCTTTAGAGAGGATGGAACCAGAACCAGACTCTTCTCCAAGGTGCACTGTGATGGAACAGGAAGCAGCATTCACAAATCCCAACATGGATTCCCATTAGATATGAGAAATAATTTCTTTAACTACAAGGGATAAAGAAACTTGGGGCATCTCTGTCCTCAGAGATGTTTAAGTCCAGCACCTTGCTGCAAAACTCTTTTACTTAACTTCCCTCTCCTTGACTGCATCAGACTCTGTTTTTAAAGACATCTGCAACACACATAATCACTGTCTCCTGGGGAAAGGTTATTTCTTAATCCTTTGTTCCTGTGGAGAGTGGTGGTTGCATTTAGGATGTAGCTATTACTTCTTCAATCCATCCATGTGCTTATTACATCTGATAAAATGTCTGAGGGAGGTTTTGAAAAGGAGTTCCAGTTCTGTCAAAAGCAACATTGGGGTGAAACTTTATTACTGAATAAATGCTTCAGGACTCAGCGGCCAAAGCAGACACTGCAGCCCACCCCAAAAGTTTTACAGGCACTGCTCTTTCTGACAGTCTTCTCATGCCTCTCCCTTCCTTTCCCCACCCTTTGTGAATATTGGCTTGGAAGGTAGGAGGTGAAAAAAGGGAGTGGGGAAAAGTTATTTTTGGCTGTCAACCTTTTATGGCATGCCTGCCCCATAAAACTCTTCGGAGCTGTGTGTCTTACCCCGGGTCAGAACAAAACCAGATCTGAAATGGCAGAGACATTTCTCTGTGAGACACAAGCTGTCCAGCTGCCGGCCGGTAGCAATAATGTCCCAAAGCACTGACCCGCTCAGGGCCTTGAGCCAGCAAAATGCACGCACAGAGAGCCTAGGGATATAAAGTGCTTTATAAATCCACTGGATACTTCTCTGGAGTGAAATTCCCTCAACGAGAGCTTTCCTTGACTTGAAAGGGCTGTGCTCAGTCCTTGCCCCGTGCAGGGCGGCAGTCTAGACATGCCGGCGTGGGCGGGCAGGGGGCTGGTAGGGGGGAGCTGCCTCCTGCTCTCAGCCAGGAGCTCCTCCATCCCCCCAGCCCTCCTCAGCACTGCCTCCACAGCCAGAACTGCGACCCTCCTGCTCCTGCCATGGCCCTTGTCTGAGCATTTAGACATACAGATGTAAGACAGATACAGCATCTCTACAAGAAACACGGGAGCCTCATCAGAATTGACATGGGGAGGGAGAATGAAGTATAATAAACTGGGCCACATCAAGAATTGCCTCTCTTCACATCTTCAGTATCAGAAGTGCCTGTCAAAAGCAAGATCAAGCCTCTTAAAAAACTGTTTGCAGGATGTTATGGCACTGATTCTCAACACATTGTTTAGAAGCTTGAAGGCTGCTGACTTAAAGGGTCAGGAAGACCCTGAGCAGAATGGATTTTAGGGAGCAGCTCCATGATGTAATTTCTCCTCTTTTCAAGTTGGTTTTTTCTCTTTTTTCAAACAGAGCCACTCAAGTTAACTGAATTAGCACATATGCCTCTCTAGACACCATTCAGCACCTAATCAAGTGGTAGGATTATAAATACCATGTGCCACAGCAGTGTCTGGACCTCAGTTGTTGGAGGTTAGATTGTCTTTACAGCTTTGCACCAATGGGACAAAAAAAATTGCATCAGGTAAGCAGTGATTTCATCACATCAGACAAATGCCACACAGCAAATAAAGTTTACAGAAAATGTGGAACATGTGAGTCATGCAAAACAGCCTTTTTGCTCTGCTACTTCAGTAACATAAGGCAGAATTTAGCTCTGAACTGCTAAATTATAAGTGAAATGAAAAGGTAACATTTCAAGGTAAGCAGATCTCTACCTAGGTAAAGCTGTCTGTCTCTTGCTGGGGGGCAGATACAGCCTCCCCAAACCAGTGATCAGCTTTCCCAACTGAAAAATCAGGAGATGTTAGAGGGAGGCAGAGGGAAAGGTGGATATGGATTTTACCTGTGATGGCTGCATGCTCTTGAAATAACCTCATCAGAATAATTAAATGTGATTTAGAGAGGAAAATTATTATTTATGGATGTATTGCAATAACTAGGGGAAAAGTAGATTTTCAGCATTCTGAAGATTAGCAGCTCTCCAAAAGAGACATGAGCAAGCCACAGGGAAAGCAGACATTGCTGGATAATGTGTCTCTTCATTTTCAAGTGGATTGCAGAGACAACTCATCTGAGTTAGAAACAATTCCCTGGATTTCTAGGACTTTAACAAAAAGGCTGCAATTGGGAAGAGATGCCCAGATCTCCTTTTTGGGGCAAGTATTTTTCCAGGGCTAGTAGAGGCAGTTAGTTGCCCATTCTTCTGGCTTACATAACTTTCAGGCTTACTTTCAGAGCCAACAAGTCTGTACAGCCAAGTCTCTGTGCTCACTACTAGCAAATTGTTTATTTGCAGCTGTCGTGCTCTGAGTGAGATGAACTAGATCAGAAAGGCTCACGTGAAAGTGAAATAGGAGAGCTGATCCTAGCTAAAACCAATGGAATGGGTTACCCCAATGCCTGCATGAGGCAACTGGCATCATCTTGTAGGGAAAGCAGGGAAAGTGATCCAAACGCCAGCCAGACCTTTCTATAAAACACACCAATCAATGGGAGCAGTGACAGATGCACACACAGAAGGAAAGGCAAAGAAAGGGTGGAGGACTGGGATCAGCTCAGATCAGAAGGCAATGGCACAAACCAGTCCTTTTGAAAGGCGAAAAAATGAATGCAGATTTGAGAAGGTTATAAAGAGATTTAGGTTTTGAAGTCCTGTCATAGAATCCTAAAACCAAATAGTTTGGGAAAGACCTTTACTATCATCAAGTCCAACCAGAACTGCCCAAATCCACTACCCAGAACTGCCAAACCCACCACTAAACCATGTCCTCAAGGGCCATGTCCACACATTGTTTTGAACACTTCCAGGGATGATGACTCCACCACTTCCTTGGGCATCCTATTCCAATGCCTGACAACCCTTTAGGCAAAGAAATTTTTCCTAATATCCAACCTAAGCTTCCCCTGGCACAACTTGAGACTGTTTTCTCTTGTCCTATCACTTGTTACCTGGGAGAAGAGACTGACCCCCACCTCAGCACAACCTTCTTTCAGGTAGTTGAATATACAAGCACCTCTGAAGAAGTTACACTGAACACTCTGGTGATTGATATTTCAGTGAATTTTAGCCCATGAACTTCTGTATTTTGGATCTCTCTCCACCATCAGGTACAGCTTTGACTGCACATTTGCACATTCCAGCAGCTGTTATATTTTCTTTAGCATTCAGCCCTCTTCAGCTTTCATCACAAGGATCTGTAGTCTGTTTTAGAGCTGATCTGGCAAAGAAATCCACAATGAAAAACTCTGTGCAAGAGCTCCCTAAGATCTCCAGGTCTTATGAGTTTGGAAGACTTCCAGCCCTCTCCCAGGGACTTCCCAGTTCACACTCAAAGAATTTTCAGACAATTGGACTGACATTAAATAAAATTTAACTCCCTAATTCCCCAGGGGCTGGAATAAAAGGGGAAAAATACATGTAAGCTTAGGCAGATGAATAATTATACAACATAGAGAGAAGAGCACTGGAGGGTTAGTGGAATTTGCTGCTGTTACAGCAGGATGGCTGATCTCAGCTCAGCTGTGGCCCTGAGCAACTTGCTGGGCCTCAAGGTGCTTACAGGAGAAAACCACAACATTTGCTGTAAGAGCTTTGTGCTCTCAGATTGGAGGGGGTTGTGGTGGAAATGTCACTTCAGATTTAAATCTCACTTCTGAGGGAAGAAGTGTTAACAACTGTCTTAATTAAGAAAAAAGGCAACAATATGGGAGCCTTCAGCATTGAAATGCCCCTCCAAATAGTTGCATCTGTAGCAGAATCTGTGCAATCTCCCCCATTAGATACTATATACCCACCAGGAAACAAGAAGATTCATAGCCATGAAGCACAGCTAAAAAAACCCCCACATTTAAAACTTACTCACATGCATCATCCTATGGCATATAGGAGTGATGCTGCATTAAGTAATTATTGTATCAGCTAATGTGATGCTTATATCTGTATATTTTACATATAAACATATACATTGCATTGATATTGTGTAGAGATTTGTTACATTAGTAAGTTTTTCAGTATGGGTTTTTTTCAGCAAAACCAGTCCTTTAAGTAATTTGTGATTAAAATAAACCAAACTCAGATGTTCCCTGAAAGAAGATTGCTTAGGACATACTTAAGAATATCATGGATTGGCTGAGTCTATTTGGTAGCTGGCACCTTTTACTGGGAGAATCCCAAATGGGAGGGTTTTAGGGCAGTCCCCCTGCTAGAGTGACCTGTGTCAGCAGCAGTTAGCAAACAGCTGGTTCTACAACACCAGCAAAGCAAGGTCCAGGTAACTCACTGAAAGCTTACAGAGTCCAACATCTGATACCTTTTCCTAAAGCTGCAGGTACCACAGGGACACGGAAATCACTCATTTTTCATGCAAAGGATTCGGTCTCCAAGGTCAACTCCACAAGCCTGTGTATGGCCACCTCTGCCTGCAGTCCCCAGCCCTACAGCTTCTGGTGGCTACCAAGCAGTAACAAGGACCCTGCCATGAAGGCAAGGTTCCAAAATCTCCTATCAGAGATGTTCCCCTTCTTCCCTGTCAGTTCATGCACAGAAACAGCCACGGATCTCTGCCGTGCAAGGAAGGCATCGTGGCCTCTTCCCCAGCATGGTTCAGCCCTAGCACAGTCCAGCTGGAGAGAGTCATGAGACCTCCACAACCAAACACAGTGCAGAGTAGATCAGGGCAGTCTTGGACCAAGCAAGCACAACAGCCAGGTTTCCAGATGGCCTCAGCTTTAACAGGAGACACTGCAGCTGCTAGGAAGAGCTTGCTTGGTGCATAAAAGAATATGATGCTTGGATTAAAAGAAGTCAGCTGAAGCAGGGTGATGAAGGCAGCCTGTGCAATAGTGAGAGGCTGCAGTAGAGCTCAGAACTGATGGATTGCAGATCTGTTTTCATCAGCCTGGTGGCTCCACACAATATAGGATAAAAGAATACTTGGTTTCAAACATCATTGCAAATGGGAATTTCACTGGAGAGTGCTGCCATGCTGTTGGTCACAGCATATCCAAGGCTGCTGTTAACACTTTTTCCCTCAGAGGAAAATGGGGGAAAAAAAACAAAAAAGAAGCAAATCCTAAACAAATCACTCCAGTGTTATTACTTTAAATTAATGCAGAACTAGAAACCACATTCAGACAGTAACAACACACAAATCAAAATTATACTGAAATTCAGGAATTTATGAACAAACAGCAATTCATACAGAAGTTTTAGCTTTTAGTTTTTACAATAATAGGCATTAGTGACTAACATCTCCAGGTTTAAAAGCCTAAAAAAAGTGATAAAGACACCATCTCAAATAAAATAAGCCTATTAATCTGGAGAATAAAGCAAATTTAGCTTTCTACATGAAACTGCAATCTGTATGCACTATAGCCCTCTAATAGAAACGACTGCATAGTCAAGTCCCTAAATGAGTGGAAAGGGCCTCTTACTTTACAAGATACATTAATGATATCAGCATATACTGTCTGTATTAAGTGGCTAGTGCAGGGATGTTATGCTAAAACATTTACAATAAAAAATTTCAGTTGCTGAAAATTTAATTTCCACCTTTACCATATATTTGACTACTTCAAAGGCTCATTTAACTTTGATAAGGACTTAATCAGATAGGAAATTAGAACTCTAGCCTTTAAAAAATAAATAATAAAAAAGCTTTAACTACATATAAAAAAAAGATGCTGACGATGCTGTACAAGAAAGCAGGCATTGAAAGAGTATAAGGCTGCTGAGAGAAGTCTGCACAAAGGCAGGTTCACATGCCTCATGCAATCAGCAAGATTTAAAGATCAATAATGAAAATAAGATTTAAGATGATCAGTGAGCATCCAAAGCAATGCTGAACTACAGACTGTACTGTTGGTCATGTGAATAAAATTATTTCTTGCAACTAAACCAAAGTGCTTTAAAGGATTCCTTCCCACCTCTAAACAATTCTCCAGATATTATATGGCTATGAAATACTTTTAGAAGAAAATCTTGGTAAGTGTTGCTCAGTGTGAAGGTATCACAGGGCTCTCTGGGGACTCCTCTTTGCAGTAAATTGTAAATGTCTGTTTTTCCTGTTAGGGGTGTCTCCAAGCAGAAGCATTGTAGTTCAGATCTGCAGTGCAGGACTGGGGACAGCTTCCCAAGCAGATCCCTCTTACCAAAGTCTAATTTGTGTTATGAGGTGGTTTTGTAGCACATTGCCCAAACCCATTTCATTTGAATCTAATGCAGAGGTGCTCTGCAGGTGCATATTAAATGTGCTATAACCTCTTACAGCCAATTCAGACCATGGGACCAGATTCCTTTTGTCTTCAGCCCTTTTACTTCTGGGGAGATGTGATGGGTGGTCATGGAGAAGTACAAAAGATGATGCACAGGACCAGGCTAGAGCTAGATCACTGTAAAATACCCAAATCACACATGGCATCAGTGCTAGAACCTTGGTACTGACTATTTATCCCCCTGATGTGTCCTTTCTGTCCCATCCTATTCACGGGTGTGGGCAGAAGGAAATAGGAGTTCTCAGAGATTATTTAATAACACTGTCTCCTCAAAAACAAAAAGGTTGAAATGATGGTTCTGTTCCAGCCTTTGGCCTCTGCACATTCTTATTTCCCTGGTTCTTATTCACTTCATCCCCACTGCCTCTATTTCCTCTCCCAGACTCCAGCACACAGTCTTACATATCATCAACACACTGGTGGGTCAGGGTGACTGAGAATGGGGAGGTCTACTGCCCTTTCCTGGAAGGAGAGTCCCACAGTGCCCCTTCCTAGTGCTGTAACACATCTGAGGGAAGGCACACCCCAGCTTCCCCTGAAGCCAAGCCTTGTTTTATTTTGGTGGTATAAGGAAGTTCAAGTGCAGGACTTTAATTCTTCAAGCTGTCCTGTTAAGCTCTAGGGAGCAGTGACACATGGGCATTAAAACACACGCTTTCATCAGAAGCTTTTTTTAACCCCTCAGACTACTAAGCTGCCCTTAGGACCAAATCCATTTGCTCTTCCAACAACCAGCAACATCACACTATGGGTCAAAATACATCAATAAATCACAGAGACCTTAGACCAAGTCAGACTCCCTAAGAAGCATCTAGAAAGGAAAAAAACTATTTTCAAGTTCTCATGGCTAGAATACTTCATGGCAATGTTATAGCTACAGCAAATTCCTCTCTAGGAGGAAAGATTTCAAGCAAAAATTAAAGAGAGGATTTGATTTATAATGGAAAGAAAAAATTACAACTAACAGGCCAAGTTTTGCTTACACTGAATAATACTTAGCACCTACATAGGAAAATTCCCACTGACTGTAGTCAGAGCAGATCTGAAGCTTTAAACCTGCAGCTTCCCCTTCAGGTCCAGAATAGCAGTTAGGTGCTAAAATTAAAAATTAAAAATTAGGTGTCAGACTGGGACATGCCCTTATGATGAGAAAGAGGGAAGAAATGCTTTGCAGGGAGCCACAACTTCCTCCTGGGGAATAACAGTACAAGGGATTTGGTCCTTAAAGGGAAACCTGAGTGGGCAGGTCCATTGAACACCTCTGGGAAAAGGGTAAGCACTTGTGACAGTGCTCAGGTGCCATGTTGGAGCTTGTGGCTCCAGGGAACAAGCTTGGGGAAAGCCACCAGGGACCAGCTGAGCCAGAGTGCTCCACAGCTGTTGGGCTTAAGCCAGAAGAGGGTAAAGTGTGAATTTTGCTGCAGGCAGAGAGGGCAGGTGACTGCCAGCCTTCTGCTGTCAGCCACATCACAGGGGCAGCTGGCATTCCCCTCTCTCCCAAGGCAAGGAAACACAGAGAGGCTGGGCCTGCAATCCCAGGTCACAGTCCCGCCCTGGGTGAACAAGGCCTAAAGGGAGTGAAAGTGTTTGAACAGGATCCAGCTCAGCTTTACTGCTCCATCCAGTATCCAGTGTGCCGAGCAACGTCAGTGTCACGTGCGCTCCCAGAGCAAAGCTGCCATTTGTGGCCTCGGCGGCCAAGAGAGCAGACAAACCTGAGCATCTGCGTTTGCAATCTCCACTACTCCATAAAAGACAAGGTCAGACAGAAAACATGTGTTTCATATTTGAAAATCTGAGTGATTTATATTAGGGGAGCAGGACTGGACTGTATGCAACCTCTAGGTTGTTAAAATTTAATTTACTAACCAATTACTATCAGATGCTTGACTTCTTCAGCCGCCCCATATGAAGAGTTTAGTTTCTCACAATATTCTGCCTTGATTTCATTTTTCTATCTCCTTCCAGGGGCTGAAGATAGGTGAAATGAAGTGGGTGAACAAGAGAAAAGGACCAGTCAGTCCCATGAGTTCACATTTCATATCCAAAGAAACCACCAGAGCCATTACCTCCCAATTTCTGTGGGTCATCCTTTTTCCATTATTTGCAGCTTTACCTGAAGCAGACAGATTAAACTGAATGGTACATCTCTCACCTCAAGAGAGAAAGTCTGGAGGAGACTCTCCCTAGCTGCCCTGTCCTCATTATGGCTGGACAGCTTCTTAACCATCACTCCCAGTTAAATCACATAAAACATTTTAAAAGCACATCTCAGAAGATGAAACTAAATGAACCAGGATAAAAAGTAAAGGCAGAAGCAAGATTATTGCTGATAAGAATCATTCCTGTTTTGTGGGTTATGAGGTACAAGTTGGTTCTGCTGTGCTGCACAGCTTTGGGCCACAAGTTCACAGAAATTTCTGACCTTGGGGCAGTGATGTATGTGTAAAATGTAAAATTAACTCCATTCTTGGTTAGTAAGTCACTCATGAAATGAACTTGGCTTCCATTTAGTGTGGTGATCGGAAACCAATAACATCTTTGAAATCATGGGCAAATAGCCAGCTTTTCTCTACAATTATGTTATCTCCCCAATGCTATCTGCATTTTGAGTGACAGGTTCCCTGGGATTAGGTTAATGTTACTACTCTTGGAATGAAAGAGGAAAATGTTTTAAACTGGGGAATAGTCAATCCAGTCTAAACTCTAGGATGGAGAATCATTCATATTAAGACATGAAATTCTTAGAATTTTTTTTTTTTTTTTGACAAATATCCAGTAGGTCACAGGCAGCTGGAAAACTAACTCCACCATGGTAATTTATGAGATTGTCTTATAAAGTAGACAAGTAGTGTGCATTTTTTTTCCCCCTTGAGGAGGGAGACAAAGGAAGGAGGCAGGGAGGGGACAAAGCCAACAAATGTCAGACTCCAGGCCTTATGAGTATTTTAATGTCAGCAATTAACTAAGGACTGACAGTATATCAGACTTGTGCTAAAGCTTTAAATGCATAATTCAGGAGTTTTTCCATATTTCTGAATGCCAGTACTTCAGGTATGTTTATACCTTTCCAGAACTCTTCATTCAGTCCTGCTTTCACTAAAGGCAGAATACAAATGCTGTTGACCTGAGGTTACCCACTCACTATAACTGGAGAGTTACAGCAACATTACTGTCTGGAAGATTTATTCCCACCTGCCATTACTGCTTAGGAACTGTCTAATTAAAAGCCTGTTAGACCAACAGAATGAAACATGGCAATTTCTAAGTAACAAAGAAGAGGAGAGTAAGCAGGTACAGGATCACTGGGTGTAACAGGGCCATGACCACAATATGTGACAATAAATTCTCATGACAGGAGGGAAAAGCTGAACCAAGGCATGTAGCAGAACCAGAAGTGATGATGGAAGGCTAACCAGCCCAGCAATTAGTCTAAACAGCATCAAATTCCTATTTTAAATCCATACAGTAGTACTATTTAGGGACAAATAATTTTCATATTATTGCAATGTGAGATTTCTGCATACTATTATCTTGTAGATCCTTCAGCTCTGGAAACTGCTGCATTTCAGTAATAACTCAAACAGTCCCAAGAAGCTTAAAGACAATTTGCCTGGAAATTAATGGGCTTGACAAATGGTAGATGTTGTTTCAACCTCCAACTCATCCATGGCCTCAATCTCCCTGTCCACTTATCTCTTCCACTCGGTGCCTTGGCAAGCACCTTCCAGCATTTAGAAACCCTGACAGAAGAAGAAAGTGAGTATCTCTCCCCCAAGAGAGGGAGTCTGTGGCTGGTAAACACATACAGGAGTCTCAGTCCAGCCCTTGCCTGCCATGGAGGCCTGTCTGGGAGAAAAGGTGGAAAACCAAAAGCTTGCAATCCTTCACTGCAGGAATTTTGGCCAGTGGGTACAGTTGGCTGCCTCAAGGCAGTGCACCTTGCACAGCTGAGGATCTGCTGCTCTCTGTCTGTAGGCAAATACATTAATGGGGAGGGGAGAGAGAGAGAGAGAGAGAGAATGAGACTGAGGGAGAGACAGAAGGAGAGTGAGTTTACTGCTTAACATGCACTTGGAGAGCACTGGACTCCAACTTATCTCCCACACTGAGGTCCAGGGACATTATATTGATGATCTAGATCTGAAACTAGAGCTCAGAATTTGCTTCTAGCTCCATACTGTGATTGCAATACTGGCTACAAAAGCATCCATAATTAGTTTTTTAAAAAATCTGCATCACTGAAGGAATCAAAAATAAATGCCATTTCCTTACCTTAGTTACTTCTTGTCCTTCCCTGAATGATTTTTTTAAGCCATATGCAATCATGGGTGCTGATGGATCTGTGCACAGACTATCACAGTGTTTCATCCTCTCCTGCTGGTTACAAAAGTTTCACCCTTTCATTCTTTTAACTTCAGCACAGATGGGATTGCAGCTTCCAGGTCTTCATGGAACTTCTCCTTCACCGAGACATTTATATTACATCGACATTTATATTAAAGAGCTCAACCAGCAGAGACAAAATTATAATCAAGAAATGTCCTGGACTTCTGCTCCAAACAATTTGATTACAGTCTGACTATCAGAGTTGCAAAGGTCCATAGGCTGCCAGTCATCCACCCAAAAAAAGCTCAGAACACTTTGAAAGCCATGAAGTAAGACTCACATGGTTGATATGTAACGTGGCATCCCTTCTACAAAGTGAACTCTAGGGACAAATGTAGTGTAGAGATTGAGAAGGTGAACAAAAATACAGCAGTAACTTATATGTTCATCTGAAGAGAAAATCACTGCCAGATACTTCCAACCATTCATATAGAAATCAGGAATATCAATGTCTTTAAAAACTACTCAGAAATGATGTTTAGGAAAATTAGGAAGAGAGCCAAAGACAGAGAAATAACTTAGAAGACTGACAAAAATCATAGCATTCCTATTTTAAGCAATTAATTCACATTTAACCCTGTCTCAAAATGCTATAATTCTGTATCATATGGCATGTGCTGTATCAGTGAGGCACAGTTAACTTAAAGAATTATATAGTTATTAAAGAAGTATGAATTCAACACTCAAAAGAAAAAGAGTTTGGTGATAAATGACAGCCCCTAAAAAGCCATCTTCAGGGTGGACAAATAGTTTGTACATTTGAAATTCAAGCCTTCATTTTCTCTGCCACAACTCTCAACATAGGTATGGCCTAAATCTAATGATTTTGTGTCATATTCACCTGTTATTTATATTTGGTCAAAGATAAAATGGAAAACAATGACAAAATGCCAGCCTTTCTGCCACTAACACAGCACATCCTGGATTCCTGACAAAGACCATGAGTTTTTCCATCTGCTCCAGACCCATGATAATTAACTCTACTGAGAAACTACTGTTTCTCTTCAATGGACATAAACCAAGTGTGGTCCTTTTAAATTAAAAAGTAATGATTTTAATAATAAGATGATGAGAATCCATCTAAAAATGGTCAAAAGGGTGAAAATTTACTTGAATATCCACCTAAAGAAAATTTTTATTTTCTCTTCAACCCAAAATAAAAAAACAAACAAACAAACAAAAAAATCCAAAACCAAAACAACCGAACTTGAAATTGATATACAACAAAGCCTTCAAGGAACACTCCCACTCCTGCAGCAAAGACAAAATGCACACAACTAAAAAGGGAAGGAAACAATGAAGCAAACAGGATTCCCTTTATTACACTCTCTGTTCAGTTGCTGTGCCTCTGGAAACTCCACTGAATAAATGCATTAGATATAGAATAGTATAAATTTGTCATTAATTGAAGTGACATCATAAAAAATGCTTTCCCCTGCTGCCTTGCATCAGAATTATGCTCGAACTGCCTTCAAGTGTCTGACAAAAATAGTGACTTCTGTGATTTACACAAGCTATCAGATGTGTGACTCCTGCTGTCCTGTTACTTGTCAGTGAATGTATTTTGTCTCCAGCTGTTCCTTCACCCTTCTTCAATGATCAGGAAATCATAAGAGGGCACAAGTACTCAGCACTGGGCTGGAATCCTCCTTGGTTTCCTCTCTCTAAGTTCACTCCTTTCCATCACACATTGCCTCCCAGTCTCTTTCCATACTTCAGTCATAGTGAATGTACTGATTAACATCTCCCATATTCTCATTCACAAAGATCAAAGTCCTAGTAGCGGCGGTATCTATATTCAAAAGTGGCCAATTTTTTAATTATAGCAATACAATACTACACATAGTCATCAGTGGAATTATCCACAATACAAACTCAGAAAGAGAAAACCCAACAGTCACTATACCTGAAATACCTTAAAAAAGATTACTCTGAATTCTCCCCTCCTACATTTTTAACAAACTATTTCAAAGTCCAGTGAATTGATCACAGATGTGGAGTGTTCCCATATTTGTTACCTGCAAAACAGATACATAGAAATTTGTCCTAGAAACAGAAACCTCCCAAAAATTGTTGAAGCAATTAAAGTATAGCCCAAATTACAGTAAATATCAAGGCATCCCATTACTGCACTTCAGTCTTGTGAAGAAACTCTACTTCTGAAAGAGGGTTTCTGGTTTAGATATCCATGACCTTCTGAAATACAAATTATCATGTTGTAAATAACAGTAGGGATAAGCATAAAGCATGTGTGTGCATTCAGGCTGCTACTTGCACTTCACTACCTCGGTTGCATGTCATTAATACCAGATTTTGTTTGGCCGTAAGGTATTCACACCTGTTCCAAGGTGTGAACTTTTCCAATCGTGGCATCTCCAGGGAAAAGGTAGCAAAACCACACAGATGTGAAGCCATTTGACAGCCTATCCATGAAGAGATCACAAGTAGTTCTGTGCTAGCACACCCAGAGCCAAAAAGTGACTAGTGTGTGCACTCACCTGCATACTTTCTCTCCTGATTTCCCCCTGTCCCCATCTCAGTCACAAGAAATTTTCTGCTCCCTAATGGTTGCAGGATGACAAATACTGAAAAACAAATGCATCTCAGTTTGAATACTAACATGCATGAGCTACAAAAATAATAATAATAATAAAAAATATTTATATTAAAATATAAAGGGAAAAAAGAAACCCCAAATCAACAGAAAACAAGGGTGTTTTCTTTCACTTTCTAATGTTTCTCAGCAGCATGGTCTTTCACCAAACACCTGTCTTGCATCAGGATTAGACTGAAGTATTTCAAAGTGGTGAGAAGTAACTCTTTGATGGTGTTTCAAAGAAAATGACTTCTCAGGAATTCCCATGAGGTGCAGAATCTGGTGCATTTGGGAAGATAAACATTAAGGCAGTAGCAGAAGTTACCAGATCATGTCTTACTTAAAGGAGAATTTTAAAATATACTACTCTTTCTGCAGCTCTGTTACTAAAGCTTTGCAATACTTTGCTCAGCCAGTGTTGCTACACAGCTGCCTTACCCCAAGTTCACCCAGCTTTAACCACTCACTCCTTACACACCCAACCTGTGCTCCAGTGCAGCTGAGAGGATCCTCATTCTTCCCCCAGTTATTCAGCCTGGAAAATCACACATTGACACAAAAGAAGAGCCAGAAAATTACTGGATAGTGGCCAATTAAATAAAATAGCTGGCACCCATAAAACACAAGGGGTACCATAGGTCTTTACACTTCATGAATTCTCTGCTCTATTATTACCAACACAATTACTCTGGGACATTTGTTGAGCAGTGCAGCGCAGTAAGCATTGGCTAGACAAAGTTGTCAGGTACACACACAAAAAACTCCCTGTCTGCAGCTATAAAGTTTTACCTTTCATTCCTGAATTCCAGTCAGTTAGTGACATGGCACACAGCAGCAGAACCCCTCCCCAGCACAGAGACATCAGTCATGCCAGTCCTTCCCTCCCTGCCTCTGTAGATGAGTCAGGAAGTGGCATATTTTTTTTTAAGCAGACTCCTTTCAGCAAATTACAGCAGGAGCTCTCAGCTCCATCCATCAACAGACCATTGCCTGATGACCAGCTTCCTCACTCCTTCCATTTTGATAATTTCCCCACCCCCTATATTTGTTGATATCTGTGCAGGAGCCATCTCATAAAATTTTGTGGCTGCACTAAGACTGCCAGTTGTAGCAGAATCAGCCAGCCCTGGAGTTGAAAGTTTCTTTTAACAGGTTATAGTGCACACTGGCTACTGGTTTATTTTCCCACCCACCCACCATCCATAACCTGGCTCTTAATCACCCGATTTCCCAGGCCCATATTGAGAGAAGTGAAAACACAACAACCTAAGTTGTAAGCTGTAAGTTGACTTCCACGACTTCGGGCAGGTGTTTCAAGCCACGAGAAGCAGCAGCAGCAAGGGCAGGTCCCCGTGTGGCTCTTTCTAACCAAACCAACACTCCAGCTGAGCATCTTTAAGCTGTTCCAGGCACGGAGCAGAGGATCCCGGCAGTGGAGCAAAGCCAGCTCTGCGGCACCATCTAGCGCTGAGAGGGAACAACGCTCTTGGGAGCACATCCACGCCGGGCTACGCAGAGCTCAGGAAACACGCAAGATAAAGGCACGGAAATACAAATCGAAAACAAGCAAGACAACTACTGGCAACCCATTTTCACAGTGCACATGCTGGGGCCCGCTTCTGTCACTGTAGGACTGGAACGTTTCTCTGGCTCAGTCCAAACTGGTGGCACACCAGTGAAGATGCTGGCAGCGCGCACTGCCGAGTCCGGCCACGCTCCCCATCACTATTCCCGCTGGACTCAGCAGATGAAATCACAAGAGCCACATGTTCTCGAAACGTACGTGCAGCCTCGCAGCTGCCTCTCCGCTCCCGTTCCAGGCTGACGGCTGCTCTGGAAATCACGGCAGCGGCTCTGAAACAAAGACCCGCCAGCTTTGCGGAAGGCGGTCAGAGACAGCGCCGTGCACATCCTCTGCAACAGAGAGCAGAGACGAGCCCAGCTCCCGGGCATGCTGGCCACTACGGACCATTAACTCACAGATTCATGGCCCTGTTCAGACTCAAAACCGCAGATCCCAAGTGGTTTCCTTCTGCTCTCTAAAGTTACATCTACTTCCTCCAATTTTATTACCACTTCTAGTCGCAGAGGCTGGGGTCGCTTCTTTTTTCCATTTCCTGCATCCAAAAAAGTTCACTACTTATTATAAATCTAGATGACATGGTTTTTGGTTTTTTTTACTTTTTTTCTGAGAGCAACTTAATTCTTATAATTTTACACAGCTGCATATTTGCAGCATGTAAGGAACAATTCCTGCTACACTGGTGGAACTTCAGTGCCAGATTCTTCAACCTTCAAACATTCCAGCAAGTTTCAGTTTAAAATAGTAGAAAAGGTGATTTTTCTACAATTATGAAGTCTCCAAAGAGTTACAGAATTCACATCCTTAGGTTGTGTGAAATCTAGTTGTTTTTCAAACTTCCCCTTGATTCCAACTTGAATAATGACAATCTTGTATTCTCATACCAAAAACCACTTTGAAAATCTATTCCAGTGAGAGATATAATTAACATTCATTTTCAAATGGTGGCCCTCAGCAGGACCTGATCAACAACAGAGAAAGCTACTACACCTGCCTTACTTTCAAGTTTTATTTTTCATGTTGGTGAAACACACAGCCTCTTCTCAAGAGGCAGCATCTGTAGAGCTGTTACAAACACATTTTGTACTCTATTACACCATAGATTTGGGAAAAGAACAAATAAAGCACAGGTTTCACACTGCACTTGATCATCTGAGTATTAAGTTACAGATAATTTAGAAATCTTCTGTTTTTACAAATACATTGCATCGGCCATTGCTCAGCCTCCATGCACAATTTAACTTTTGTTTTTTTATTAGAGTCAACACTGGTTTTGGAAATGCTCTTGCTGTAAATGTTATATTTTCCATTTTAGATCACTTAAATGGTATTTACATAAGTGTGCAAATTGCTTTGAAAGATAGAAACAAACACTAACACATAATATACAGACAGTTTTTTCTATAGTTAAACATTTACTAAAAGGCAGTTAACATTCCTAACACACTTTCACTAAAATAGGAGAATAAGTTATATAAAATAGACCATCTTATTTTCAGATGCTTCCATTTCTTCAGATTTGGTCTTTGCAGCAACATTGCAATTAAAGATTAAGATTCTACTACGAAGAATCAGAAATGTCAATTCAATGGCAGCTTAACATTTTTAGTACCAGTTACTTTTGTTTCAGATTTTCCACACTTGGCACACAACAAAGAAACAAATGGAGGGAGGGGGGAAGAGAGATTTGCACTTCTATTTTTTTTTCTCTTTTTTGGCCGTATGAAAAGTATGTTTTAAAAATGTAACACAAATTTAATTTTTTCTTTTAAGGGCCTGTTAGTGTTACAAGCACAGTTTAAATAAAACTGAAAACTCTTCCACAGAAGCACACAAAGTTCCCAGTTTTCTTATGCACCTCATCATTTCAGATACATGCAATTGTTCACACACACAAAAAGCAGACTCCTTGGGCTCACGCAATAAAACTGATTTCAGAACTAGAAGGAGCAGGAAATGCTTGAAGAAAATTACTTAGTGTTCCCTGAGTTCCTATGTGTGCATTTTTTTGTACCTGTGATAAAGATTTGCCATAGTAAGTGTTATGTTCAACTTGATTAACAAATCCAGAAGGCAGAAGTTAAACTTCAGTTGAACTGAAGCGAGTTCCACCAAAAGCGAAAATTCTGTAAGAGTTCTAGAATTCTAGTCTTCAAAACCACCTTTTATGTATACCTGCAAGCATTTCTGGAGAAAAGCAACTCCCTTCCTAAAATTTCACAGAGCCAAAGCTTTTATATACATCATGAATAACAAAGGGAGGTTACCCATTAGATATTGAAGAACTACAGGTGCATCATAAATAGCTTTAAAACTCATGGTTATTATTACACAAGACAAAGACACAAAACTGGTTTTTGAACACCCACTAAACCAAATACTGTGACTTTCTAATGTGACAGCAAATTATGCTGCAGTTTGTGCTCCCTTCTCAATGTTACTGAGTGCTATTCACCCCAAGGAAAGCGAGCATTAGCACACTAAAACTTGAACCTTCATCACAATTTTGTCAGACATGTGCTTGATATTTCTGATGACATCCAATTCCTTAATATGGCATAAATTAGCCCAACATTTTAGACTGTGCTTTTGGTCTGTTGTTTACAGAGCTTTGGACATCACATACAAATCCCTGCTGGATTCCAAGTGATGTCACCCCAGTGCAGACCTTGCTTAGGTCTCGCTGAAGAAACAAGCCTCAGGTACAACTTCTAGACTTGCCAACTTTTAAACATAAAATGGTGAAACAAATTTGGAACACTAAAGAAGCTTGCAAAACACATGATGACTTGAAACCAAATAGAAATAGGATGCATTAAAATGTGGTTACCTTGGATTCTAAGCTAATTTGAAAAATGCCACTTAAAGGAGATCTCAGTTCAATGCTTTGAAAATATGAAAGAATCAAATGTCTTAGACTAGCCAGCTAATTAGCAAATAAACACCTAGGACACTCAAAAACTCATCACTGAAACATTCAACCTAAGTTTTTGTTAAACATTTGTCTTCAGAAATTTATATTCAGTGCACATTTCCTGTTAACTTCAGCTTCTTTTTGGTCATGGCACGCTTCAAAAACACTGTTAAGAATGGTTGTTCACACCTTCCATTTCTAAGGTGGACATTACAAACACTATGGACACATTTATTTCCAAGTACTTCAGGTCAATATATTTCTTTATGAGGAAAGGCAGATGTGTATTTTAAAGCTTGCAAGATAACTTCAACCTAGTTGACTTAGTGTTTTTCACACTCACGTGGATACTGTAAAAAATAAGGTATGAAAATAATATTGCCCAGTGGAGTAAAAATGTGTTGAAAATAAACTGAACGCTCCCCCTAGTGCTTACACAAGTAAAAACCCTGCCTGGCACAGTCTGCCTTAAATGGTCTTAAACAGGAGATAAATAGCCAGATGAAGGATCATACATTTAACTTTGAAAACAACTGCAAACATCTTACTGGGACCAAAAGTGTCAGCTGTTGAAATCCAGCATTTGAAATTTTATACCATTCTCTCTCCAGTGCTTCTGAGGTTTTAGTTTCTTTTAAACTGTGCTTTTAGTAAAACTCTTCTCAATTTTTTTCCCTGTCAGCTGAAGGCAAGGCCCTAAGGAAGCTCCTGCCAGGTAAGAGATGAAGTCCAAAGATGTTTCAAGATGATGGGAACAATCATGCTTTTTCTCCTGCATTGCATCCAGAAGCTGCCAAATAAATATTAGTATTCCCATATCACAATTGCAATGAAGCTCTGGTAAATCTGGTACCTTTGGATAAGCTCAGCATCACAGGTCAGTTAGATATTTATGACAACCTAGTCTGTAGCTAGCACAGTCCACCAGAATATTCATCCTCTTCCTCATCAGCATGAGAGCCCACTGCAGCTGGTCCTCTGGCTTTGTCTTGGGCAGCGTTTGGCGATTTCTTCTTGATTCCACCTCCCGGGACCACCAAGGTAAGACCAAGCTTGGCATACTGACAATAAAAAAGCAAGTTTAATTTCTGTACTATCATAGAATTGACTGATGCTCACAATAAGCAAGCAGGCAACATTCAGTACAAAAACAGAGTGATGATGCTCTCAGGGTGTATTTTTCCAGCTTGGAATAAATACAACATTGGTTCATTATTCTCTCTCTCAAATACTCTGAGAATGAGATATGAGATCTGCATTGATGCTGCTTATTATCAAACAAATCGGCCGCATAGCTTCTCTCTCTTTCTCTGTTTATGTAGGAAAAAAATAATTCCAGTATGTAGCTTTCCATACATTAACTAGTATTAGATCATGTAAACAGTCTTACAAGTGTTGTTCAGCAAGACTAGTAACTTCATTTTTACTATTCAACAAAATAAAATTAGCCAATACTGTTACAAGGTTTGGCAGGAATGGGTATTTCCATTATTTCACACCTTTTCTATCTTATACTTCCTACAATTTACAAATTCAATTAAATAAAAAATGGTGCGGAAAGAGACACCACTTGCTCCAAATTCATAATCTATCCTGAATGAGTACTTTGCTAAGAATAAGCAATGGAAAAAAACATTCAGTGATGCCATCTTGTGGGCATCATGCTCTGTTCATGTTTATGCACATTTATCTGCTGCATGGTATTTCTGAGAAAAAGCAGAAGCAGCAAATTGTTCTTGCCCTTAAGGAAGCAAGCAAAATAGGACCTGAACTCATTAAACAAATCAAGCAAATCCTTCACAAGCTGTTCTTTCACCCAATCCTTCGCACCATCTTAAAGGCAGGCAGCACCATCACTGTCAGGCAAAATGAAAGAATGCAGGAAGCATACAGCCAAAGTTGGACAGCATGACAGGAAATCACAATAAATACATGGACTGTGCTCTTCTTATCTTCCTCTACTAGGAAAAGAAACCCCACCCTCTTAACCTGAAAAAAACAACCCAATCACAGGATCTGCCTACTTACATCATTATCCATGTATTTGAAGAGTGGAGAATTACAGACTTCAGAAACTTGATCCTGATCTTGCTGATCATACCCTTCTAAAAGTTGCTCCAATGCTGCACAGTCTTCGCTTCCATTAAATCCTGGTATACTGAAGGAAATTAAGAGTTAATTTCTTCAGGTACATGAATCATGTCCATAAAAATTAAGCTTTAAGTAATATTAGTTAGCGGATGGCAAATAAGACCACAGTCATAGCCAAGACGAAACAAGAATATTACATTTTTAATATTTTTTTCCTGATTAGTCAATAAACTCTTCCTCCACTTTACATACAGAAAAATTCTGTCATGAGTTTCTGTATATAAAACTGGAGACCTGGAGATTTGGAAAACATAAGCAAGACGTTTAAAGACTGACCTTGAAATATTATTTCTAAAGGAAAAGTAGTACTATTTAACCTATACATGTGTGTGTTCATTTCACTAAAAAACACAGTTTAAGTAAAAACATGTTGTTTTGAGATTTTGGTACTGAAGTTCCAATGAAGTTTCAAAGTTGAAATGAAGAATTGCCAGGTTTAAACATGAATCCATATTTTGACACCAAAATTTTCTTCTGTAATGTGGTTTTTAATTTCCATCTCATTTCCCCTGTCACACATAACTAGTTCTTTATGACTTTGTATTTTAGGTTTATTAAGAAGAATCACTTTACCATTACAGCTAAATCTGTTACGTGTGAAAAAGATTCCTGATAGCCATAGATCAGGGAACATTATTATTGCACTGTAAGTCAAGAGAAGTGCCAGTTAAAAATTTATGAAAAAACAATGTCAAACAAAATAGATCTACACTAGTGAAAAGTTCAGTTTCACAGAATTATAGGACTCAACGTACACTTACCTGTAGCTTTCCCTCACACATCTTTCTGCAGCAACATAATCATTTCTATGAAGATGAACTAAGACTTGAGCAATAGTTTTCTAAACAAAACAAAAAAAAAAAAAGGAAGACTTATGATTCTTTAGAAATTAACAATAAATTATGATAAAAATAGTAGACTGTCATTATCTGGTATGAGAAAGGTCATTACAATCCACTTAAAATCCACTACAATGATCCTAAAATACTGACAAAAGTTAAGTCACAACAATCTAGGGAAAAAGTAGAGCTGGTATGAAATAGGTTATCTCCTATAACATTTTAATGGATTGTTGTCCCAAGTAACAGTTTTTCAAGTTTGTTCTTTTGATATCTTTATCTTTTACGTGTTGTTTGGTTTTGACAGCTCCTGTAAATAATAGCATCTTATCTTAAAAATTATAAAAGCACAGCTAAAGTTTGGGGAAACACCACTATCACAAGCTCTCATCATTTAGCAAGAAACTTACCACTAAATCAAGAGGTACCCATCATCTGTCAGATGTCAGTAACACCAAAAATAAAAAAATTAAAATGTATTATCAGAAGCTGTCTCTTAGAATTTACCTTATAGCAAGTGGGGTAGTTTTCAATTTCCTTATAAATACTTTTTTCCTTTTGAAGAGACAGAGCAGCCTCATCTAATCTAAAAACCAAAAAACCAGAAGCATCAGTATCAGGAAAACAACACAATGAACCCAAGGCTAATTACAAAGTGTTTAATACAGTGGCAAGTCTACTGGAATAAACAGTTTACTGGAATAAAGTAAAAATCAGCAGCAGATCTTACTAACAGAGTAGGCAAATACATAGTCAGCAATTCCTTCTGTGTACATGCTAAGAACATCTCTGGTATTTATTCAGAGAAACCTTGGTTTTTGTAACATTGTACAAGACAAATGCCTTGTTACATACACTATAAGCTATCAGTAAGTCTGACATCCATGAACAACCAATATAGTTCTTAAAGGACCTAAATGTGTCAGTGAAGCAAGTCTAGGATGAACTGAAGGTCAAGTTTGGTGTAAGCAATTTACTATTAAATTTGTCTCTCTGAGGCTCCAAGATTCACTCTTCTTTAAGTCCAAAATCAGACTGCTGCACATTTCTTTCTTCAGGTTAGTCCTAATTCTTCTGTTTTATATCCCACAGCTATTAGAAGACTTTCAAGTACTTTCTACATATTAATGTTGGAAAAAAAAAAAAAACCCAGAAAAAAAAATCACAGAAGTAGTTTAAGAAGAAGTTTAAGAATTAAAACGTGTTTTCACAGAGCAAAAGTCTTTCAGCCCATGTTCTCCACAGAACATAAACTGGTGGTTCCTGGATGAACACGGCATATCCCACAGAAACTGGATAATAGTTTGAAGTGAATCTCAAGTAAGAATTAATAGTACATAAACCAAACAATACCAAGACAAAAAAACACAATCAAAATCACATTTTAAGATTCAATTACATTAAAAGAACAAAAAGAGATAAAGCTATTACCTGCGTCCTCTGACCAGAAGTCTTGATGCCTTCCCTAGCATTTCTAATGCCTGCCGTAAACGTTCTTCATTCTAGAGAAGGAAAAAAAAAAAGAATCCAGACATTCTTATTTCCTTTGCACAGAATTAAGACTGCTAGACCTTATCTAAGCGTGTCACCTGTAACTTAGAACAACTGTTAAGTTGTTAGATCAGCAGTTCACATGCTCAAGGGAAACATGAAGTGTATTGGTGCTCCCAAGTTCCACAGCCAGCTCCTGTGTGGATCTGTTCAGCAGAGGAACATCGATGCAGATTTGCTAATCTGGAAACACATGACAACTGGCAATGGAGAAGTACATCAAAGCCACTTGCAAAAAGGCAAATCGCTGGCTCATGCAATGGGTGAAGCACCAAGCAAAATCTTTCCTGTCTTCAGGGATTTCAAATTATTTTTGGTTCCAATACTCAACAGCAGACGGGTTCTCTGTGTCTCAGCACCCTCTGTGCTACCCAACAAGAGACAGAACACTTGAACTACAAAATTCACATTCTGTCAAGTCCTAAACTGAGAAAAAGGCAAAGCAAACTGATTCCTAACTTTTGTCATCTCCTTCTCTAGTGTGAGAACCTTCAGCTTCAGGCACTGATGTTAAATGAAGGAAACAATTTAGAACCTAATCTTAGGCTTTTTCTTTACTTCATAGATGAAAGAAAAAAACCCAACAAACCAAAAACACCCACAGAAATCCCCCACTTACTTCAAAGACAGATGCTGCTTGCTGATAGAGCTGTACAGCCTTCTCTGGACTCACATTTTCTATTAACCTGTAACAAACATCAATACTTTCTCTTCAGATGAAAGGAAAATATTTTTTACCTGAAAGCATCAAAAATACATAAAAGAAAACCACAGACATACCCATGCCCTGCACAGATTCTAGTCACCAAAAAGTCAGACTCACTTTCCAGCCCGTTCCAGTGCAATGGCTGCTGTGTCTGGTGTCCCATTCTCCAGGTACATCATACTGGCTTTCTCAATCAGCTGAACTGCTTCAGGGAGCCTCTGCATCTCCTGCAAGGCAACAGTCACAGGAACACTGTTGTCAGGAAAGGAGCTTATGTGCAAGGACACAAATCAAAGCAAATTGCAATAATTTATTAAGATTCTAATTTTTATTTACAAACTTGTAGGGCTAGTGAAAGCTGACCACCAACTCCATAAAATTTACTTTTAAGTACTAAACTTATGTGTAAGTAATGAATTTGTGGTAGTTTAAAGTAAAAGCAGCACCACTCCTCTGTTACCCTCTGACATGAGGAACTCTTCTTTCCTTCTACAAAAGAAAAACTATTTTTCCCCCCAAATACAAATGTTGTATCCAATCTACTGAAGGTAGAGGTGGGGACTATGAGTCAACAAAAAAATTTCACCTGAATATGCAATTTGCTTACATATATTTGTAAAATGGTCCAGTGCACAATATTCCTCACTACAAAATGGAACTTAAAAACAAAAACCAGTTAAAAAAATACCTTCAGCATCATGCCAGCTTGTTCATAAGCTCTGCAGAGAAAAAAAATGTACAGTTTGGTTAGAGATGGTGTATTACAACAAGCTGTAGTTATGAAGCAAATGTTAACGTGCACTGACTATCTAACATCTTCACTGTTGATATTTAATGCTTTGACGATGTTTCAAGTGTTTTATTTAATCACATAGCACACATGTAACTTTATCTTCCACAAAATTAAACCACAATTCCCAGTAAAAAATCTATTGTAACCTATTGTAATTGTAATCTATTGATCCCCAGGTAATATCTGGATTATTGTCATCTCTGAAGTACTCTTTAATTAAAAATGTCTTAATTAGCTCAACAGTGTAGAATTTCAAAATTATTGGAAGTTCATCTCAGAAACAATATTTGCTATCATAGGTGCTTAAAAATGCCAAAATCATAATTTCTTCAGGTGGCCATTACAGTTTTCAGACTTTCCTAGCTCACACTCCCATTGAACTAATTTTGAAGCAGCAAAATGACTTCAATCAGAACACTTACTACACTGAGATCAAAATGACAGTTCATGCTTGTAGTGTATAGTAAAAAATCTGTTTCAGATTACTTAGCACTTCTGTACTTACTTGGCAGCATGAAAGAGACTGGACATAAAATTGTTGAAGTCAAGGACAAAAGCCACAAAAACATAATGCAGGAAAAATATTAATGTACAAAATCTTACACAACTACTATTTCAATGCAAGGAGCCTCATAAAGGCAAACTGAACCTACTAAAGCTGCAGGCAAGTTGCCAAAAATAAATACTTCTAAGGATGGGAGAAATGCAATATACCAATGTATAGCTACATATAAAGTTGTAAAAAGCACATTTACTTAAAATATGTTCCTGCTTATTAAATAGTACTACAAGTACTGCAATAATGTCAGAGCTTCATTTAGTTTATACTATGCTTGCAATTAAAAACCAATTAAATTTCTGAAGCAATACCTAGGTATCTCAAGTACCTGTCAGCTGTTCTTCAAGACATTAACTTTCTCACCAACAGTTCTTCAGTTTTCCCACTCAGAGCACACAGGAACAGACTTTTAAAAAGTAATTCAGTTACACTGACAAAATGTGCAAGTACATTAAATAACCTGCTACAAAACCCCATTACTTCCAATCTAAGTAGCAATTAGTCAAATTCTTGGAAAGAAACAATCTCAATCAGTGAAAAGATACGCTTTGTTGTTTTCATGCGCCTCAGCTTCCCGTAAACAGGCTTCCCGTGCCTGGTCAAACTGCTTGGCATTCTTAAAAGCAACAGCTGCAAGAAAGCAAATAAGGATTTTATTTATAGCTTGACATTGTCTTCTTTTTTACCACCGCTGCTCGAGAGTTTAGCTACTTAAAGATGCAAACAGGCTCTTTAAATCCATGGTTACAGTTTACCAAGGTCTTCTCAAAAGTCACAGACAGTTCTCCTTGTTTCATTAGTTACTTAGTTACCAATAAAGACTTGATATTGATTCGTTATCAATACCACTTCCATACCCATCCACAGTATCATACATAGCTCTCAATGTGTTTATCTGGACATTGAGAGTCACTCATGTTGTATTTTAATTATAGAAATGGAGGAATACATATTTATATAATTTTATTCGTTAGGAGTTATACAAAGTCAGAAATGTGCCACCAACAGAGCATACCCATAAATTGGTCAGCAAAATCATTTCAGGGTAAAAATACGTATTTCTATTTTGTTTAATTCTATCCTATTAATACAATATAAAGTAAGTTTTAAAATAAATTTCCATTTATAAATGCTCCAGTTGTTCTAAGTTCATATTTTTGTATTCTATCTTAGGTGAATAAACAGGAATAATTAGAGTAAGAAGCCAAAAGACCACGACAAATTACTACTATAAGAAAGAAGAAAATGCTTAAGAACAAAACGAAATCAACTAGTAAGGATTTTATAATCAGTGTGTCACTTGGCAGTGGAAAAAAGGAGGAATAAGACTTTACTGTGCCTGAAAAAAAAAATCAACCTGGCAGCATCTCTTCTTACTGAGACAGTCTTTAACAGGACATATTTCATAAGATGATGATAAATGAAAATTTTAAAACCAGCTCGAACGTCTGTTGTTTTGTAGATAAAGTCACAGGATTTGGGGGTGGACAAGTGGAAGAAGGAAAGAAAGTTTTATTTTTGTCACATATAGCAATATAAAAAATGGTTGTAAGCTTGAAAAAAAACCTGGTTTTGGAAACTGTTCTACATCTCCAAGTACAACCTGGAATTTATTTTACAATGCTACCAAGAGGGTTTTTTGTTGCTTCATCTTACATTCAAGTCTTTGAAACAGTCTTATTTACACAGCAACGTAATAAAAATATGTAAAACAATATCGGGGACTAAGCTTAATGAATACTTTGAAATATATTTGGTGGTATTTATAGCCACACATACCTGCCTTCCCATACTCAGTAGCTGCACTGTCATAATCTGGTTTCCACTTTAAGAATCCAGTTTTCAGGCTAAAACACAAGAAACAATTAGTCAAGATTTTATGTTTTACCACCAAGGCACTTCAGATACATTTCAAACTTTAGAATACCCCTGGAAATGATGAATTACCTGTGTGCCAATACTATGGTAAAAACAAATGCCAGCACTGTTAAGAATTGCATAAAGCACTGTATTTATCTCCTATAATTACAACCCTCACCCTGACATCCTTCTACTGTTTCCAGAGAGTCTTCCCAAGTCCATCTTCACAGCAGTAAGAAGTCAGCAGAAGAAAAATACTTCCTCCTGCACCAACATCATATCTCCAGATTTATAATACTGCAACACCTGACAATTTATTTTTTTTTCACACATCAGGAAATGTTCAGCATTCCTCTACAGGATTTTTTTTTTTGCTTCTGAGAATTACCAAAGGCTCTCCATTGCATAAACAAATAAAAGAATTTACTTGCTAACACAGAGACTCATATGTCATTTATATGTCTACAATAGATCATGACACTACAAGGTGCCACAAGTAGGTATAGATAATAGGCAAAAATGAACACTGGAAAATTAGGTGAGTCATTAGGTATCTGGAATTCAATATGCTGACTTCCTCATTTCTAAACGAAATTAAAATATTACAGCCTACTTGTATATTTGTTGTAGGCCAACACATCATATGCAATACATTATTTACTTGGCAAAACAGTTGTATATGGATCCTAAAGTGGACTTGTCTTACTTGGATGACAACCACTGTCTAACTCTAACAGAAGCCTTTATATTGTGTTATTTTTATCACAGTCAGAGTCTCAAATGCATCAAGCTGAAATACACTATGCACTCAATCTATACACAATTTGAGGTCTCAGTGCCTTTTATTTCAAGTGCTCTCCAGATAACCTTCAAATTAATTCTGCTGGAGGGCACTTTTGGTCAAGTAATTTGAGTAAAATATGCTGTGTTTTTTCAATTTCGAAGTTTTCCCTCTGTGCCAACTTACATATTTGATCCATAATTTCCAGAGGGCCTGTCACTATTCTTACTAAAACTATGGCATCCTTGGATTAGTCAACTCTATTACACCTCTACTGTACTCTGTGCAATTCAGAGTTAGGAGGAAAATGGCTACATTCAGTGTTAAAATATACAGCAACAGAGTATCATAGATGTTAAGTTCTCCAAGACAGTAAGCACAGGGCTTTGAAGCCACCTAAGAAGCACCAATTACACACTTCCCACGGGCAGGAAGCAAACACACAGCACCTCAGCAAAGTCAAGCCCTTTCATCCAACAGTCTTCACAACGCTTTTCTCCCACTTGTGTATAGTATTAAGATGTGCCAGGGGAGGTTTAAGACGGACATTTGGAAGAAATTCTTCACAGAAAGAGTTATTAGATGGTCTGCCCAGGGTCACCACGCCCAGAGGTATTTAAGGAAAGCCTGGATGTGGCACTCAGTGCTCTGATCTAGTTGGCAGAGTGGTTTTGGGTCACAGCTTGGAGTCGATCATCTCAGAAACCCTTTCAAACCTAACTGATTCTGTGACTTGTCTTCTTCCCACTAACTTTAGCAGAAGGGCATAAGTGACACTCGTCACGCTTTGCCGTCAGCGTCGGAGCAATAGAGGCCACAAGGCCCTAAAGGAAACTGCTCGGGCTCCAGGCCTCTGAGCCGCACGGCCACACCGACCCCACCGCTGAGCCTTAGGCCGCTTTACTTAGGCCCCTGTGGGGCAGGAGGCCTCTACAACACCCAGCCCCCGTAGGGAGGGTCCCCTCAGGCAGAGGAGGAGCCGAGCACCCCCCACTCCCTCCGCGCCGGCCCCCCCGCGGCCCCGCCACCTCCCTCCACTTCTCCCGAAGTGCCGCCGCCTGGCACCCGGAGCCTCCCCTGCCCGGCCAGGACTGGACACGCCGCCTCCACGGGGCAGGAGCGCCGGGCGGCCCGGACAGCGCGGGTACCGAGCTGGCAGCCGCTCGCCAGCTCCCCCCAGCCCGTACCCTCCGCCCCGCTGCCCTCCGCTCACTATTTCTCCGCTTTCGCGATGTGCTCCAGCGCCTCGTTAATCTTCTGCGCCGCCATCTCGCCAGCGCGGCGGGCCGGGCTCGGCCACGCTCCTCCGCCTCCCTGCGCTGCGGCTACGGAACGGCGCAGGGATCACGGGCACCGGGAGCGGCGGGAGGAGCGGCCCGGGCCCCGCCTGCTCCCCGCGCCTGCGCTGGGGCCGCTCCCGGGGCTCCCCGAGAGCCCGGAGTGCTGCGGCCGGGCCTGGGCGCGGAGCCGCTGGCACGGCCTGTGCCGCACGGGCTCCCAGCGCCGGGCCGTGCAGCGCTCCAGGGCCGGTGGGCACCTCCCGTGCACAGCCCCGTAGTGTGCTAGGCCGACAGAAGGTTTTTAAAATACAGAATCCCAGAATCGTTAGGCTTGGAAGGGACCTCTGGAGATCATCTGCTCCACCTCTCCTGCCAAGCAAGGTCATCTAGAGTAGGTGACACAGGAACGCGTCCAGATGCGTTTTGAATGTCCCCAGAGAGGGAGGCTCCACGACCTCCCTGGGCAGCCTGTTCCAGTGCTCTGCCACCTTCAATGTGAAGAAGTTCTTCCTCATGTTGAGACAAAACTTCCTGCGTTTTATGTTGCACCCATTGCTCCTCATCCTGTCACTAAGCACCACAGAAAAGAGTCTGCCACCATCCTCTTGACACCCTCCTTTGAGACATTCATATGTATTGATGAGGTCTTCTCTCAGTTTTCAGACTAAACAGGCCTAGCTCCCAGAGTCTCTTCTCATAAGAGAGATGCCTGTCCTCTGCTGGACCAGCTCCTGTAGCTCCATGTCTTTCTTGCAATGAGGAGCCCAGAGCTGGACACAGCCCAAAACAGGAATGAGCAAGACCTGCGTTTCCCAGGGTTTTCAAAAGGAGGCCAGGTTTTTTAGCAGTGCACAACTCAAGAGGCCAGTCTGAGCAGCACTGCATGCCCTGCCTTCAGGAAGCCTCCAGAGGTAGCTCTGCAGAGATCATGCCAGAGGCATGATCTTCTGACTCAGTGTTGCTGAAAACAAGAGGGTGTCTCCAGCCAGGCTGGCACAGAGATCTGATGTAGAAGATGGTGGTGGCTGAGCACACCAGAGTTGCTGGCACAGGCCACACAATCATGCAAGATACCCAAATTATACATTCAGTAATTGAGTAAAAAATGCTAAAGTCTCTATTATTGCTCATATGTCCAGCTTCCTTTATGCCTTAGTTTTGTTAATGTGAAACATCCCTTAAAAACAGAAGATCAGTCACTGAGCACAGGAAGGTATTTATTCTCCAAACTTGGACATCATTATTATTATTCCAATGTGAATATGTGAAGTATTTATCAACACAAGAGAGAGAAAGCAAAGCAAGAAGCTGGTTCAATTTGCGGAACTTCCCAGAGCCTAGAAGTCATTGATATTATCCTTATGGGTCCCTTCCAACTTAATATTCTGTGATTCTGTGATTCTCTGAAAGTCCATGCCATTTACAGGAATCCGAGCTTTACAAGTTTCTACATCAAACTGGGAAAAGAAGCAATATTTACATGATTTGTTCTACTCTAGGTAGTCATAAAACTCACAAGTCTGAATTGCTTTCCCTTCCTTTTCTTTTTTCCCATATTCCCTTGATGACATGGACACTTGATTTTCTGACTTTGGTTCTTGCATTGCACTTGAGAGGTTATCATCTGTTGCAGATGGTGGAAAATCCCCACTAAATCTTAAATACTATTATTCTGTGTCCTAGATCAAAGTAGGGAAAAAGGTTGTAGAGAGGTTTTTTGCTTTCAAAAGCAGATGAGTTGTCACGGGAGTACTGGGAGAAAATAAGTAGTCTTGCGCAATATATACACCAAAAAGGTTTTTGGCAAGCACTCAGTGGTAGCAGGTATAAAGCAGAGGCAGCTATGATCGGAAATTTCCTGTGTCATCACGTCTGTCTTTTCTTTCCCTCATAATGTCAGCCAGGATAGATCTGGCCATATAACTGTGACTTTACTGCAGTGCCTTTCAAACAAACTTGTGTTAACTGGGAAAATTAAATCCTAGACAGCAGCATTAAATGACAGAATAATCTCAGATTGTTGTTCTGAAGTACCAAGCTAATGACTTCTGGTTTGTGTGTTTGTTTTTTCTAGGGCTTCTGGCCTGCTCTGTTCCCTGGGTTGTAAATATCTGTTCACTTTCTAGTGAAACTGCACATGTGCACTGTCTGGTTACACTTTATACTGGAATGACCAGACGAAAGATTTCCAAGACTAGTATTAAATGAAACAGGATATTCTTGGGTAGCTTTTATTTTGTAGGCATGGAACCTCCAGAGGTTTTACATCTGGGAAGGATCATATCACAGCATCTGGTGCTTGGCTGTGAGTTAGAATTTGGTGAAAAATGACCAGGTATAATGTGAAAAAAATATTACAGGGATAATAGTTGAAGTGACAAAGATGTGAACTCTGTAAATAGCTGTGTTAGTAGAAGTTGTAGATCATTAGCCAGGCCTCATCTCCCATCACTACACCTTGCAGAGAGTTTCCGTCTTCTAAGAATTTTTTCATGTGCACCATTGCAACCAGAGGAATCAAGCTATGAGAAACAAGGTGCATAAGCTTTACAATTCATTTATCTTAAATGGGTTAAAAAGCACCTGTGTGAGACCTCATGGGGATAACCTCTGGCTAAAAGCTGGAGGCAAGCAGCTGGAGACAGCACCTTCCACCATTATGGCTGGGTCCCCCCCCAGCTCTGGCATCAGGACAGCCTGGGTGTCCTTCAGAGGTTTGTTGTTAGTTATATGAAACTATCAGTACAACCATAACTAAAATTTGTTTCTTAATTAAGTCTACCAGTTCTATAAATATGTTGTTTTCTTTTAGAAAGTCAGGACTGACTGCAGCAAAATGTACTTTAAATCAGCTGCCAAATCCTATCTGCTACTCTGGTGGATCTGGAAGGTGAATTTATATTTTCCTAGATCTGGATTTCTCACCTCTGTCTGGTACCCTTTTATGGCAGCAGAACATGGAAAGTTCTGCCTTGTATTTTATTAGTGTCTGAATCTGGAGTCATAAGTACAATGCAGCTCCACCACCATGCTGAGGAAATTATCTGGGAGGAAGGGAGAGGGATCTGTATATTTCTTCTCCCAGACAGACTGGGCCATCACTAATGGTCTAATGTACAATTGGGTCAAACAAATTTTGGGCCCATAATATACACAAAAATGTGCTCTGTGATCACTCCTATCCAGTGCCAGTACCTCAGTGCTCTGGTATCTTTTCTTTTCCATCTTCAGCACTAAATCCATATAACTCATTTGTCTTTCAGACATTACTGTCTTTATGGATATGATAGAAAGAAAACAAATAACTCATAGGGCAGGAAAATTAATAAAGACTGGTTTTCTGTAGATTTGTGTCTCCCTACTGCTTGTCTTTAATTAAATAGCAGAGGACTGTAGTGTGAGCATGCCTTTTATTAGATGTCAGAGAATAAAGAGAGAGGCATTCTAAATATCCCGATTGGGGGAAGGTGGTAATGTCTGCTTGGCTTTCCAGATTCATTGGACGTGAGGGAGGAGGAGGGTGATCTGGCAGGATGTGCCAATGTGAATCATTCATAATGCTTTCCACACTATTTGTTGGACATATGTAATTTACAGGCTCCTATTGAAGGTTAAGTAAGGTGGCCTGTCCACATAGATAAAACAGGTTGATTTTGTCAGTAAGTAGGAAGATGATGCATCATGATTATCAAGACCCTTTTGAGTCTCTACTTACTATTCCCCTGGTCTCCCTCACTTCTAAAAAAGAATCCATTTCCCTCAGTCACGACAACCCTCAAATGGTAATTTATTTAAAGCCCAATTAATTTTATACAATAGTTAATGTATGACTCACAAATAAATGTACAGTATTTACAGATGTGAAAATAGCTCTACTGGAGGAGAGTTGAGTCACCTATGCCTGTTGGGTTTTTGAGAGCCCAAGTCTGGGTAATTGCCACTTTGCACATTCTCTGATGGGAACCTGACCCACTCAGTATTTTTGGCATTTATCACCTCCTAGACTTGCTCCTTGACACTTCCTCATCTTCTCAGTCACTGCATCAGCAAGCGATGATCATTTGCTTTCATACCTGATGGTTGTATGCACCACCAGTTCCTGACCCACCCTTAAGAAATACTTGTAGAGCTTGTTTTTGTGGTCTCAGAGAAGTTGTTACTAATTTTGTATTTTCCACTGGTGGCAATTCCACAGTCCTGACAACCTGTTCCAATTAAAAATATCTTCATTCTGCTGGTTACTATGTCTTGGAAAGATGACCTTTGAAGCAAAAATTTCCCATTCTGAGACTGGGATCTCTCCTCAAATCTCACCCAGAACCACACTTCTGGAATCACCTTGATTCCTTCTGGGTGCCAATTTGTTACTGGGGTAGGCTCACAGTTTGTTGGCTAGGCTCTTCCTAGCTGGCTCTGTTTCCTCTGGCAATTTACCAAACAGTCACACCTGCACAAAGAGGGGGCAGGAATATATGGTGCAGGCATGAATTGCTTAAGTCAATTGAAGTGCCACATCATAAATGTGTAATCATAGCTTTACTTTAACTTCTCTTTCTGTTGATGAAGTAACTTGCTCAAGATAGAGCACATACATAATTTAAAAACGTTAACACCTTTTCTGCTCTGGCTTTGCAATTCCAGAACCTCTGGAAACCTCTCCCATTTTTCTTCATACTCCCTTTTTTTCTGAATTGTTCTCTAGAGAAAACTCTAGCATCAGATTCTTCTGGTAGAAAGCCAGCTATTCCTCCCACAGAATCCACACAGTGTTAATGGCTTTTGATGGATATTCCATTGCTTTGCAGCAGTTTATCAATGAGATGCTCAGTGCCTCATGGAATGACATGTAGCATTGCTCCTTAAATCAAGAGGCATTCATAACTTGACAAGAACATGTATCCTTCAATTTTTCACTGAAATACTGTTTGAAATAGATCCCAAAACAGAGGCAGGAAAACATAACAGTTTTCATCAACTTTGAAAGCATAATAAGATTTTTCCCCTTTTCTATAGAATTGCCAAATTTCATGACTGGTTCTTCCAGGTGCCAGCTTCTACTCTATACCCATGAACAGGGAAGTGAGATCACTAATACCCAATAAAATCAATAAGGCTGTCCTTATTCAAGGATATCAATAAGCTTTTGGTCACTTTTATTGACAGCATAGTTTGCACACCTGAAGCAAGATTTACGGAGAAGGGATAACTTTTTTGTTTGTTTTTGATTGGCTTAACCTTTTTCCATAGAGTTTTCCTTAGTCTGCTTCAGAAGAGCATTGTGTAGATCTTCTAGCCTCCTGGGCAGAACCAGGAATGCAAGCCTGGACCAGAGCTGCTACACAGTGCTCTCTTCGTTAGAACTATGGATGAGACACAATGCAGAGCAGTCCCTGTTACTAGGGTTTTTTTCCCATGGCAGCATGGAGATGGAGTTAAGGAAAACATCTCTTGCATTCCCACCATGTTTTATTCCTCAGCATAAAACGTTTTCTGAGATTAATTGCTTTGGTCAAGTATGTGAACATCCTACCTCATGACACCATTGATTAGATAATATCAAAGCCTATTTCCCCCTGTTGAGGAGTCAGTTCTTCCACTCTGAATCGTTATTTACATCCTCTATTATCATACTGCTGCAGTACATGTCTGCAATATCCCAAACTCTGCACTTTTGTAAGTCTTTTCCAATGATCTGATTATCAAAACTGGTGATGCAGCCTCGTGGGGGTGCAGCTGAAGGCCTCCCAAGGTTCTGAACTCAGTTCCATGGGCAGCTCAGTGACTGAGAAGTGAAGTTCTTTTATTCTCTGTGTAAACATCAGAAGAAAATAAACTTTCCAGTTCATTTAGCACTGTTAAAGCTGGTGATTCTTACTCTCAAACATAGCAGTGAGCTAGTTTTCAAAATGTTAAAGGAGAATTTGATAGCAGGATTCCTTTTGATTGAGTAGCCTAAAGACTCTTTACCCCTCCAGGAACTACATCTGTACATTAGATCTTGGTCTCTAGATAAAGGTAGCAAAAATCTCCTTTAGAGTTTGATCTGTGGACTGGAGAAAATCTTCTTCAAGTCACTATAGTGACTGAAATTTCTATTCTCTAGTAAAAGAATCAAACATCTCTAGCACCTCTGTGTGCTATTCAAAGCCCTAATAGTTCAGTGGGCTCTTCATACAGATACACTCTTGTGCAATTTGGGTTCACTTGTTACAAACTTTGGAAAATCTGTTAAGAAGGGTTAAACAAGACATTCACAAAGTGCATTCCTACTAGTCTTAACTGTAGCTTGTCTGTAGTTGTAGACAACTGTAGTCTGCATTTAAAGTTTTTTATTAATTTCCTTTAAAAAAAATAAAAATAAAGTCCATAAAAGCCTAGGCAAACATTAGGGATATCATGTCTCCTATATATGTATCGTATTCTCCTACCAGAGCTTAGATTTCTCTTCTAGTAGTCCAGTAGTAGTTAAAAATTATTGTATTGTAAATAGCCCTTTTGAGTTCATTACAAACATTTAGGAGTGAATGTCTTGGTTCATTCAGAATAGTTAGCTGTGGCCCATTCATGAATTTCCCTTGAAATACAGAAATAGATATTGAAATAAACTTTAGCAAACATGATTTCCTTTTCTATAGTCCTTTCTAAATCATGTGCATTTTCCCATAGTTAATTAAAGCTTTGTATTTCACCTTAATCCTGTAAACCAGAATATTTTAAATTCATTCACTTCAAATAATCCACCAGTTCTTTTGTGTGACTTATTTTGATAAAAACTCTAACTTCATTTTCTGCTCCAGAATAGACCATTTATTACTTTAGTGCATGTAGGACAGAACTCAGAGGTGTTTTGCTCATGAAAAGAAAATGTTTAGTATTTTGTGAAAATAATTTTTAATATCCTATCCTTGGGCTGTCCAGAGATACATAATTAAATTGTTTCTCATATACTAAAATCATGTGAGTATAGTGAATTCTCTTAAATTTTATTACCATTAAGGTCATATCCTCTGAAAACAGTAGTGGGAATATTTCAATCCAGGTGAATCAGAACCTCCTTGTAAAATTCATATTCTTTATGCTTACTCTTAGTGTGGGAAATTAATTTATAAAAATGGGGGTAGATCTCCATTTTTATTTTGAAGAACTGTAGGGTAAAGGGTCTTTCTTTTAAGCTGCAAAATGTATTTTCTTGTTTCTAAACCTGCTTCACAAACAGCAATTACTGAACCTACAGATCTGCTGCCCCTGCAGCAGATAATCAGTGAAGACCACAGATTGACCTACAGAGAAGGAAAGTTAACTCAAGGTAGCATTTCCCTACAGTTCTGCATGCCACGTCTTCCTTGTGATGGATGTGCTTCTTACATGCCATTCTGTCTTTCAGTGTTGCAGAGCCCAGCTTCTGTGCATTTGCTTCCTACCTTCTACATTTTTCACGCTGTTCTCTCTTTTCCCACCTGTCCTCTGCTCAGGTCTGGTGAGACCCCCACATGCAGTGCTGCATCCAGCTCTGGGATCCCCAACACAGGAAGGACAACAACCTGTTGGAGCAGAGGACACCAAGATGACAAGAGGGATGAAGCACCTCACCCATGAGGAAAGATTGAGAGAATTGAGTTCAACCTAGAGAAGAGAAGGCTTTAGATGACTTAGTTGTGGCTTTCCAGTACCTGAAGGAAGCCCACAGGAGAGACAGAGGGGGACCTTTTACGAGGGTGTGTGACAGGACAAGGGGAAATGGATTCAAACTGAAAGATATTAGGTTTAGATTAGACATCGAAAAGAATTTTTTCTCTTTGAGAGAGGTGAGACACTGGAACAAGTTGCCTAGAGAATCAGTGGCTGCCCCATCCCTGGAAGCATTCAAAGACAGGTTGCCTGGGGATTTAAGCAACATAATTTGGTGAAAAATGTCTCTGCACATGGCCAGGGAGTTGTAACTTGATGATCTGGAATCTCTTCCAACACCAGCCATTCTATGATTCTGTGATAAAAATCATAAGCAATACTTGTAACAACAAAAAAATTACTAATATTTATGATGCCTATCATTGAAAAATGGTGTAACTAAGAACTAGTGACAGATTCTCACTTGTCACATTTTGGAGCTTGATACAGTATTTGGCAAGTGGAATTCAACAGTCCATGTTGTGTAAATGCAAGGACAGGAGCTTGGCAATCCCTTCTGGAGCTCAGTCTTACCGATGTAGCTCAATAAATTGTCTGTCAGATGTAATGGCTGTTGTAATGAAACCTAGCAAACACAGGAGGGCTCTATGTGAACACATATTAGGTTTATGTTGGTGCCAGACAGGAGTGGTATGTTCTGGTGTTACATAACCTTAAGTTAATTTGCAATGTAGTTTAAAGTAGTAAAAGATTTTGCTATGAAATTACCATCTTGTTTTGGGTATGTATGGGTTTATAGCTAAGCATTGTCTCTGTAATGGAGCATAAAAATATAAAAATAAATCCTATAAACTCCAGCTGAAGGGGACTATTATGAAACAAATGAAATAAAATTCCCGATTTTGACATTTCTGCTAAATGTATCTGTTCTTCATGAAACAGATTTACGTTTAGCTGTCACAGATATATTTCAGTATATCACAAACTGGCTTCTGACAGGAAAAAATGGTTTCTTTCCTTGATTTTACATTACAAATCCTAATTTTTCCATATTGCTACCATGGAAACAAATGGGGAGTAAAGACAGTAAATGGAAAAAAAAGCCAGTATTGCATAATGGGATTTGGTCATTCCTCCACAAAGACAAACAGGCTTTCACAATAGGGTTCTGCTGCAGCACAGCTATATCACTGCAAGTCCCTTGGGGCAGGGACTGGATGTGCCTGTGCCAGTGTGCAGCTCATGGCAAACTGCTTGTGGTGAGGCCTCTGCCTCTTTTTGAGGAGTGGGGCTGTGCAGCCATTCAGCATCACTGTATCACATGAGCCAAAGGAAATGTGTCTCACATCAGGGAATACCCTGAGAGAGGATGGGTATTTCCTCGCTGCCCAGCATCCCTTGCCCAACACCTCTTTCACAGAACAATTCTGGGAAAACAAACAGAGGGTAAATAAAATCTGACAATAATGTGGCAGCCCCTGCATGAAGAAGGACCACTCCAATTCTCATGAGAACAGTGTGGGTGACGATTACCAATGACAGCAATAACAAGGAAGGGGAAGCCACAGATTCTTTGTCTGTCTGTGGATGCTCACCTGTGGAGGAATGTTGCTTTCCTGGGGCCAGGGTGTGGTCTGGACTTCACACAGGAGCTTGTACCCTCCCCTCATCCATGGCTGTCCACACAAGGGAAGGAGTTTTGTTCCAACATTTATTACCATCAAAAGAAAAAGAACCACTGTATATGAAGCATAAAGACACTAAGTAGGATTTTTCCTGCTCAAATCTGAGCATCTTGCTGGAGATTCTTTGGTAGGAGTGTTTATCTATTAGTTTCTGAGCCCAGTTGTAGCTCAGCTATCTTACAGGTGCGCCATCTCATCTGTTGCTCAACAGAGACTTCCAGTAATGTAGTTGTTAAAAATCAGATTATGTAAATCCAAGCTGCTAGGAATAATGAAGGTGGCCTATTGACAGAAACCTCAAGATCAAGCTGTCTGGAAGAATCTATGAAAAGGACAAGTTCTTTGCCAAATCAGAAATCAAAGCTAAAGTTACTCCAGTAGGATGAAGAATTGTACAAGACTCTTGGATAATCCTCTAGGACTTAATTATCTCAGTTCAGCTGTACACTAAAATTACATGTGAGTGCCTCCGGTAAGCAATACCAGTTGTCAAGCCCATCACATTCCAATTTCAATGCTAGTTGACTTTAAAGTTTAAATCTGTCATGTTAAGACCACCTCCAGCAGGCTGGTGGTTAAAGCTAGAATTTATTATAACTGTGAGTTTTGCTTTTTTGTTTTCCAAGACTTTTCTTTTGCCAACAAGTATGAACCTACACTGACACAGCAAATTATGTATTCATTTATAAACCCTTTGGGAAGGAAAGTACATTACAAAGGATTTCTGGAATGCAATTTTTAACCCAGATAATAATTTCATAATCTATTTTTCCTTCTGAAAAAATGACTTTTATTTACTAGACATTGTTAATTGCCACTAGTAATCTTAAGCATTTTCTTTTTCTTCTCCCTTCAGTGATAAAAGAGTATAGAATATATTTCTAAAGGGACATGTAACAATTCTTCTAGGGATCAGTGGTACGAAGTACAGTTAATCAGCAGGAAGAGATTAATTTCTTACATTATAGAGATGCTGTCCTTGACAAGCAGGTTAGCATTTCTTTACAGCAAGCAGTGTTATAAAAATAATTCAAGGCACACTTACACATGTGCAAACAGAGTAGCCAGGCAATGATGGATCTTCAATCCATCTTTCATTCTTCAGTCACTGACCCAAGCTTTGAAATAGGAATTTCTGAAAATTGTTTTTCACTTGTTGCTCACTGAATGTGTAGATTTGTCTGATTACAAAAACAGGTCACAACCTGCAAACTTCTGGCCAAACTTCTGGGTGAAAATATCCCCCTACTTCAGCAAAGTTTGGATCAAGGTTCTGGGTTAAATCTTAATTCATGTGGCCATATGTTCTTTCATTAGAATTACCAGGAAAAATGTTGGCTCAATACCAGGTTTTCCCTCTCAGATATTTGTTGCAAGGTCTGCTGAAGTATTCCAGATTGACTGCTGTACCTACATAATGGAAAAGACCATATATTTTCTTCATGTGACTGCCTAGGAAGACAGGAAGAAAATGAGTGTTGCTGCAGTACAGCTGTGGGTTTGCTAAGCAAATCTGGCCCACAGACACATTTATACAGCAGATTCCCCACTCACTGCTTCCATTTAGATGAACCATAAATATCTTGGCATTCTAATCTCTCCACAGCATATTAATCTCAGTTTGGGGAAAAAAAAAAAAAGAAACTGAAAACCATGTAGGAATGATTGCCTTCTTCCATTTCATCATTTGATGCTTGCCCTGTTCCTCCAGAGAGGAAGGTGAAGAGAAGTAGTAACACATTTATATTTACATAATGTAACACATTTACGTAGTAACACATTTATGTAGTAACACATATTTATTGTATGTGTAACACATACAGAATATCTCTTTAACTAAATAATTTTAAAGGATAGTCACCCTATATCATGAGTTTTCTGCCACTACTAGATTCTGCTCATTTCAGCTATCCTGTGGGGATGGGAATCAGAGAAGAATCTTTTATCAGGTAGTGGGAAAAATAATGCAGGTTTGTCAGACAAAAGTCTAGGCAGGCAGCAAAGCCATTACAAATGACAGAAATATTTTTGAGAAGGATCATTCTTAAGGAGAAAAATAAAAGAAAGACTATACCAGTGAAGGCTTGATCAGACGATATACAGGCGCCACAGGTACTGTCCAACATACTAAAGACTTCTATGCCTCTAGCAGATCAAGCAGCCACATTTATACTGGTTCTACAACCTTCTATTAGGTTACTGCTGTTCTCTGCCTTCACGGACAGAAATCACACATCCATCTGAAAATTTTTCATCTGCCATTATTATGCATGCCTATTTCTTTCCTGTAACAGCAGTAAAACAGTTATTCAGTTACTCCCGCATTTTCCATTTTTTGATGGAAGCAATTGACACTACAGTTTGTTAAATCAGTTGCACTTGAGACCCAGTCAGTGAGCTTTTTATGTTTTTAGCTGAAACTCCTTCCTTTATATGCTTTACAACAAAGCAAGGAGGAAAAAATCTCACAAATTTTGCATGATAATTTCTCTTTGAGGCCTTTATCTTTTTAAAGGTTCTTTAATGTTACACTGTAACTCAAAGACTGATTAATTTTTTTCTTACAAAATAAAATAAAGGATTGCTTACTTTGAAATCTGTCATGCTTGACAAATCTGAGGCTGAGGATTGTCAGAAGCTAAGACGGGTCACACCTGGTTAGACAATAGAACCATCTCTTACAGTCTTCTGCTCTTCAAGAGCAGCCAAAATACCTAGAAAATTATGTAGCAAGGCAATCATATATGATGCTTCCACTTGTATTCTCCTATCTTCCAAACACTTTTATTTTGGAGACTTTCTAAGTAGAATTACTTTTTATATTTCATAAGCCTTGTTTGTTTTTTCTTACATGAGTTTGTCCAGTGTACCTTCACACCCATTTAAAATTTCCTCTTCTATGGTATCTTCTGAAGAGGTGTCCCATAGCTCATCTATCTGGTGTACCTTCTTTGATTTATTTTGAACATAGAATTTTAGTAGCTTTATTCCATTCCCCTGGAAGAGACACTGAACAGTGTCCCTCTTTCTTCTCTGTGACAGCTGGGATTTTATGGACCTACTAGTTTCCTGTTAAAAAGTCCTGAGAATAGGTGTGACATGCTTATATTTGGCAATGCTTGAATGTATTATGATGGCAGTACCTGATGGAATCAGTGTTCATGCTCAAAACCAGATTCTAGCTGAAATAATAGATAGATATGTTTCTCAGGAAAGATTCTGATACAGAGATACTTAGCAAAGATAATGCAAAGAGTTTATTCTTAGCAGCCTTTCAATCTTCAAAGACAATCTTCATACACAGTTTATCTCTTGTATGTCTGTGAACAGATTGAATCATATATTCTGGTCTCTCCAGATGTGAAATTGCTTTTATGACAAAATGGGGTCTATACATTCCTTAAATATTCTTATACAAGCCTGAAGTAGATATATATTTTAAGGACTTGGTTTAAGTGATGTGCTCACATTTTCCTCGCCTATTGCGCAATTTTGAAATTTGACCACTGTAGGTAGGTTGAAGTCATATTAAGGTTTCATACTGAGATTGCAGCTCATTGAGGTTTCTTACATGAGTATTGCTCCTGTACACATTGGAAGCAGACATCAAGATCCTCAGATTCCTCGGGTGTGTGTTCCTCAGATGTGCCTGGCTGTATTCATGCATACAGCTGATGTGCCCTTCTGTGAGGAACTAGCTGCAAGTGTGTTCAATATTCAGTGAATGTTTCCCCTACAGGCGTCTGCCCAGTGCTAATCTGTTAAATTTCAAAGACTTTTAGAAGACTTTTTGAGGACATTAACAGCTTTGCCATTTTTCTGAAGAGCAGTACAATAAGATAAGAAAAATGAAAAGGAAACAGTCTTTTAAACCCATCTTGTCTATGAGGAAAGTCACTTAAGGGCAAGCCTTTTTCTCTGCTGCCTCACAACAGTTTTCTCTTCTTGGCCCATGTCACTTCCAGTCTATCAACACAGCCCAGATCTCTGCCTGTGTGCTAGTGCTCTGTCCTGTACAGCAGCAGCTTGGCTGGACTCTTCATTCAGCACTACTTTGAATGGCAGCTGACTGCCCTTACAATGCTGTGTTTGACAGGCAAATGCTGACCAGTGGAGAAGAAAATGCAAGCAACAAGGCACTTTTCACAGAGCTATGCCACTAAGATCTGAATTTCTTCCAGGCAAAGAAACTTGCTTTCTATCTATTAAAAAATGCTTTCAGCAACCTTCTCTGAAAAGCAAGTCTGCCTAATAAGCAAAAAAGGAAATGAGATATAGGATCAGGGTATGACAGACTGCCATATATATTCTTGTCTGGTCTTTAACGTGAAGTTAAGGATAATGTCAGAATTATTTGTTGTAAATAACAACTGGGAATTCAGTTGGTGGAAATGAGATCAGCCTTCATTTTTAAACTAAGTAAACTTGATTGAAGATTAAATTTGAATGCTGAAAACATAAAACTTGAAGGCTTATTAAGCTGATTAAAAGAGTACTGTTAGCACCATGCTAGAAAAAGCCCATTACCCTTGATTTACCAGGATCTATTCTTTGGGGCTTATGTGAACAAATAGAGCAAGGTTCTGCCCCTCTTGTTCACCTTATATAACTCGTAGTTTCAATATACAGACTGTACTTGTGCCTAGCCAAACAAAACCATTTAGCTGTATCCCCAGCCCAGTTCATGCACTGGTCCATATTTAGGAGGGCAGGTTTCTAATGTCCTGTTTTTATGTAGATTCTGAGTCATCCTTCCAAGGTCTTTGTTGGAACATATCCCTGTTTTCCATTAATCTCAGAGTCTGCTTACAAACTTATGTCAGATTAATGAGACTGATCAAAGACTTTAACCAGGGGAACAGTCCCTAGGTGACTTTAGACCAAAGTGGTAAAGATCAAGCTGTTTCAGCTTGCAGGATTATTTGTGACCTGTATGAAGTTCATAGCTTGTCTTAAGGTTATTTATCCTACTGGACATTTTCCATCAAAAGAAAAAAAGAAGAAAAAAAAGTACATGGGCTCTCTGGACATTGCTACTAAACAGGTGCCAAGAAACTAATGGGCCCAGCAACAAATTATCCTCTCATTTCTGAATGTTTTCTTGTAATCCATACTAATGAGGCACATTGGTGGGACAGTAGTAAGACACTGTCTCTTATTATATTCTACTCACTTTTTTCCAGCCTCTAGATTTTTAGCTTTCTGTGAATTTATGTGGTTTCAATCCCAAGATACCTAGGAGCCGTTGTTCGTTGATTTATTCTCACTATAGCCTTCTCACTTATTATATTTTACTGAGAGTGAAGGGAGATGTTTACAAGGTTTGCCAAATTACTCCTGGGAAGACCACAGCAGAGAAATAACTCAGCTCTGGTATCTTAACTGAACAAGTTTCTTGCTCTGGAGTTCCTTTCAAACACTTTGTTCAATTAAAACTGGTGGGAGGAAGGAGAAAATGTGTGTACAAGTTACTAATTTGAAAATTAATTGCCTTCTTCAAGAAGCAAGTTCTCAGATCTGTAGAGCTTCTGCTGATAAACTCCACAGAAGCACAGCAGTTCTCTGGTGCTGTTAAGCTGGAATTGTGCATTCTAATTAGATTGCATTACAGAATAGTATCATATGAGCTGGGCTGGGATGGATGCTTGCTGGACTTGAGATACAAAAAGTTAAAATGGGAAAGGTGGAGCTGGCTGTAGAGATGAATCTTCTGATGTCTTCCTAGGGAACAGCTGTGTGGTAATGCTGTTGAAAACATGCAGGTATAAGTCCAAAGTACAGAATTGCAAGCTACAGGTAAAAGATAATGATGTTAAGAAAAACAACTATGTTAATGTGACAGTTACTAAGTTGCAGATACTAAACACAAGATGCATTGGAGCTTGGTCTAGAGTTGGAATTAACAGTCATGAAGGCTGGAAAAGTGAAAGAACTAAATAAATGTTGCTTTTATTGCTGAATAAGATCACAAATGCAGGATGGCCCCTGTTTATTTTAGGGTTTTGAAGACATTTGACCTTGGATATAGGATGACTCCTAGCTGTATCTTTGTTCTCTCTCTGTATTCTGGCATCCTCACCCCTTCCAAAAAACCACACACACACATTGTCGAAAGAGGGCTGTGAGAAGCCCTTCCACAGAGGCTCATTACTCCAAGCATCTGTTACCAGCAGCTTCAGTCATCAGTGTCTTGTTCCCAGCTGCACATCCTTGAGAGAGGACCAGAGGCCTTGATGATGGATGAATTTCAGCGCAGTGGAACAGGTAAAGGATGGCAAACATTGTGCAGATATGCACAAGCTACCACAAATCCACTTTAGGTTTTGGTTTGTGAAATTGCTCTTGTGCAGAATCTCTCCCTGTGGTTCCTGTATGCAGAGAGGAGGCCCTTGTCAGTAAACTGACCCATGTTTTCTCAGTTCTATGGCAAACAGGATCCTCTGTTGGTGGAAAAAGTTCCCTTTTCTAGAGCTTTTGTCCAGCAAGTGAGCTCTGACAGCCTTCCTGTATTTTGTTAACACTGCAGATGGTATTCACTGAACAGGATATGTACTTGCTGAAATATTTTCTCTAGAAAGGTTTATTGTTCTCTAGTATTTTCTTTCTGTTTGATTGCCAGAAGTTTATTCCTATGTACCTTTTCATTAGGGTACTAGGGCTTTTTAAGATTTTATTTATGTTTTTAGGGTTAAGGGCTTTTTAAGTCTCCTAGTTTAACTGTAAGCTGTCAGGACATTACTATAGTTCTTGGAAATTGAAGGACAATGCTTTGAAATGCCAAAGGTGACCAGAATAAACAAAGAGAGAAATCAGGTTACTGAAGTGGTTATCAGTGTCAACATTTCAACTAACTAAGGGAAGACACTGTCAAAGAAATACATTAAAAAAAAACACACACCAAAGACAGTATTTTCACAAGGGACTAGCATCTTTTTCACTGTAGATCTTAGTCATTATTTTATATTAGTTGTACATTATATTTTTTTTTAATTCACAGAAGATATTTTGTCACTTCCACTGCATTCCCAGTTGAAAACATCAGTGTCATGGTTTAACCCCATCCAGTGGGGAGAAGAATCAGGAAAAAAAGATAAATCTCGTGGGTTGAGATAAGAACAGTTTAATAATTCAAACAAAATACATAATAATAATTGGAAGGGGAGAGAGAGGGAGAGAGAGAGAGAGAGAGAAATAAAATCCAAATAAAACAAGTGATCCACAATACAACTGCTCACCACCTGCTGTCTGATACCCAGTCTGTCCCCAAGTAGAGATCAGCAGCCCCTAAACAACTTCCCCCAGTTTATACACTAAGCAGGACATTCTGTGTTATAGAATATTCCTTTGGCCAGTTTGGTTCCACCTCCCCCAGGTTCTTGTGCACTTGCACATGCTGGCAGAGCATGAGATACTGAAAAGACCTTGATACTGAAAAGACTTTGATTTTGTAAGCATTTCTTCACAACAACCAGAACATCAGTGTATAATCAACATTATTCTCATAGTAAAACCAAAACACAGCACTGTACCAACTACTAGGAAGAAAATTAACACTAGCCCAGGTGAAACATGTGCAGTCAGTAATTTAAAGTGTCACACATATACATACATATCATGCTTTCATCAATCATGTAGTTCAAAAGCATTTTAAGAGGTTTTATCCCTTGGATGTGTTGATTTATTTTTTTTCCCAATGTGTTCAGTAGCTTGGACTCCATACGCAGTAAGGTTTGAACATATCCCTACAGTGTGTAGTGTTGAATACAAAACTAAACCTGTGATCAGTGGATTGCCACGTTCAAACAGTTGTTTTTTCAGCACTGTGGTCAGGAGGTGAAAAAGAACATCAATCGGAAACCCACGGGCAAGTCACACAGACATCCCGGTCAAACAGAAGTTCCCCATTTGACTGACTGATTGATAGAAAAACCAAAGCACCAGGTCTTTCTATCTTTTTATCACCAGGCTTCAAGTGTTTCCAGGGCAAAGACTGTAGTTTTATGGGTCTGCTCTAGAAATGTCTGCTACACTGAGTTTTCTAGGTGTTACCATAATACAGATAATAACATTTAACACCAATGGTGAAGGCAGAGGCAGGAGCTGGACTTGAATCATGATTTGCAGAAACCCAGAAATTCTTAGCTAGTTTATTATGCCATATCTCTTCAGATTAACTAAAAGTGCTGGTATTTTTCTTGGAGGATAGAGACTGACAAGCAATAGCTAACAAGGAGAGCCAGGAGGTAACATTCTGATATCTTATTTGTTGGCCAAACTCCCTTTAGATTGTTTCATTTTATTAATGCTCTTTCTTCCTTTTATTGTCTTTTTCAGTAGAGCATTATAAATTCTGACCATTTTCCTTTGAACTGATTCCTAATCCACGTTTCTTGTTTAGGAAAATCAAGTGTATTTGAAGGTAAAGTTAGCGTTTTCCTAATATTTCCGTTGCTTTGTTGTTGTTACTGCTCTGATGTGGGAAGATCTATTGGCCACAGACATAACTCCCTCTTTACACACAGCTGGCAAATGAAAACAATATCAGAACATCTCCATGACACACAAGGCTTTTATACAGTGATGTTTCAGACTTTACTGCAGTTTCCTTTGGAAATGCTTTAAACAACTGCATCTGTTTCCTTTCATTGGGATTTTGTGTTCTTTAAGCCAAAAGGAGGGGATAAAACTCATTAATTCTGAACAATAATTGCAATGTCCTATGTAAATATTTTTTAGACTGCGGGGTTGTTGTTTTTTTCCTTTCCACTAAAAATATAAAATAGCTTGTCTGTTCAATGTAATGAGATTTCCTGGATACTTCTGCATCGCTATGTTATGCACAAATACTTGAACTAGATTTAAACAATCTGGCTCGGTTGCTGGTATCGAGCTAGCAGTGACTACACAGAAAGCAGTACAGAGCCATTCTCCCAGCAGCAGGAGAGGGCATGGCGTGGGTTTAATTTACCGTGTTTCTGAAGTGCATTTGGCATCCTACAGTGCCTGCCAGCCTGTCATAGCTAGACTGTTAGCAGTCTGAGTACATCCTTCCTGAAAATGCAGTAGAGACCCACCTCCTACAGCAGATGCTGTATGCTATGTCTCAAGCTAGGCTCAGAGAGTGCCTGGCAATCTTCTGTGGCACCACACAGGAAAGATTCTGAATGTGGGCATAAGCCAAGTACAAATTTTTGAAGGAAACCTACATTTTGCTAATAGTACAGAGGGGTAAAAATTATTTGTGCAAGCTACAACGTATAATCCAAATTAAAAAAAAATCGGTGTCATCTCTTCCCTTATCTGAGGACCAGGTCTGTCTCTGAATCCATTTGTGCTCTCAGGGCAGTGCTCTTCTAACAGATACATACAGCTGTTGTCTAGTGCTCCCTGCTTAAGAAATTATTTATTACTCATCTCTCTCTAAATCCCTATTAATCCAGGCCAAAATAAAATGAAAATCAAAGTGCTTATAACATTTTGAGTGGATGATAAATTAAAAAATATTTATAAATAAAAGCTTAAAAGCAAAGAAAACAAACCCATGCAGATGAGTTAGCCTCTCAGACATCAAGTCTGCTCACCAAGAACTTGTCACCTGTTCGAAAGTCTGCCTGCTTGCTCTTAGTTCCAGGAAGGCAACCTTTTGTTTCCTGATCAGAATGACACTAGCTATCTGGTCTGTGACATTTCTGCTGTGCTGGGTTGCTCTCTGCTATCCTCTGTTACTGGAAATACTGAAGATATTTCTGGTTAATTCTTTCTTGGGTTCACACTTCTGAAGTCCAATTCCGTCTCCAAGCTACCTGGAAAATTCCTATAAGAAAGTGTGAGCCTGTATCTTCATGTTCTCTCTGCAGCTGTTTTTCAGTTTACAGCATACATGCTTTGGGATGTCTCGCAGTAGATGCACTCCAGTGTGTTCTGTAGTGTGCTGGAAGGACAGATCTTGTGATGGTGGTCGCAAGAAGAGTACAGCGGTGTCCTTGGGACTTCACCTCTCAGTATTTCCTTGCCTTAAATCCTGCTAGAGCTTAAGATGGCAGGGAAATCTCTGCTTCCACAGGATACACCTCTGAGCACACACAGAAGAGGAAACAGTAATGGGGCAGAGTATAGCAGCTTTGTACTCAGCCCTCAATAGTCACAATTCCTGGAGACTTAGCTCCTGTTCCAACTAACAGCCTCAAATCATCTACTGTGTTATATGATAGCTGTTTCCTCCAGTCTTGGGGGGAACCAGATCTCTTGGCAAAGGTACAAGGAAGAAATATTTGCAATCAGGTTCTGCAGCTCAGTCACTTCGAGGCTCTTGGAGCCATCAACCTCACCCCAAGCAACCACAGCTGCTAAAGGCTACAGAATTTGGTACCTTTATGTCCTCTTTAACCTATCACTCAGATTCACCTATGGCAATAAGAGCTGTTGGTTGAAAAATATTTTCTCAAGGTACCCATTTGGTATTGGAGTATAAATTGAGAGACTTTTAATATGGACATAAAAACAAAATTCATAGGCAAGGAGTGAAGTTTCTTCTCAGGATTTTTTTTTTTTTTTTCTGAGACATCAGGATTGGGACTAGCATAACACTCATATGTGAAGAAGGAGTACATCTGTGCTTGAAATAATGCTGCAGATAACAGAGAAGACATGACATTATAAAGATTTCCCAAAGCAATGAGATGCAGGATGAGCCTCAGAGTAATTCCAATCTGTGATATTAGCCCTGGGACTAAGCTATTTTATTAGATATGAACAGAAATAAAAAATTTTAAAAATCATTTATTGGTCAACTAGTCTGTTTTTTTCGTCTTAGCATCCTCATCCTTTATCATTTTATGTCCTCCCTCTTTCACAATTTAGCACTGTGCACACCCCCTTTTTCACTGCAGAGTCTGTGCAGATGCATCCCAGGGACTTTGTAAAACAACCACAGAAAACAGATGTGCAATCATTGCTGTGTACCTGAAATGAAAACTGATCTTACTGGGAATGAATGACATCCATAGAAATAGGCCATTTTGGCATTTACTTCTTTCTGGTATTAAACAAGATTAAAAAGTCAAGAGCTAGATATGGCTTACTATATGCAGAGAGGGGAGACGGAAGAATATAACATTACAGCTGGTACCATATGGTAAAAATAATTCTTTAAGATGGTCCATTTGCTTTCAATTTAACAGTTAATAAAATACTTTTGTTTAATTTTCCTCATTTAGATCTGTAGTAGTTTAGATCCACATATGTGAGGAAACTTCCCTTCTATTATCTTTCAGAAATAGCGTCTTTAAATATTTCTCTTCCCACTTTCCTAAGTTTGTATTTTTAGATATTTTGAATTTTCTCCCTTCATCTTTAACTATGACACTAAGACAGGGAGCTGTAGTGTGCCAAGAAGTACACAAGTCAATGCTGTTCACAAGTCACATAAAGTTATTCAAAGTGTTAGATATCTATGATTGATAATCTTGTCAAAGGATGTGCCCTCTTTTTATAAATCTAACATGAAGTCTTAACATATCTTCAAGGTTCAGGTGCAAAAAGAAACTATAGACTCATAGGTTGCTATTTTTAAGCTTAAAGGTCCATTGCCAAGAATCTTATATTCAAAGAAGACTTTCTTTGAGATTGCTATAATCCGCCTTAAAATGTTTCTTGGATATATTCATAAAACCTGTTCTAGCACAGAGACATTAAAAGATTCAGTTTCAGTGTTGATGTAGAAATCTACAATAATTTGGCTCTAATCATGTTGCAGTATATGGAGATCTTTAAGAAGAATTATTTCATCTGAAGTACTGCAGAGGACCTATCCTTTGTCTAGGATTCTGAATTTCACATTGTTAAAGGCAGGATACCAGAATCCATGGAATAAGTTTGCTACTATACTTGGAGACACAGCTGAAGAGCTTCTTTTTCTCAAACTTTGCTGAATATAATGAACATGAAAATACACTAGACAGGAGTAGACAGCTTATGCTCTGTAGCACCTGGAGAGAACTGAGGTTGTAGAAAAAAACCTGCATTTAGAATCCTGGAAACTCCATCTGACTCTTGAAGATATGAGAAGCTGTCAGGGCAAAAATGCTACAATAACTGGCAATTTCAGTCACCCTACTGCAGATGAGGTAAATATTCCACAAGAGGAGGCTGATCTAAATTATAAATAATGAAAATAATAGCAATTTGGAAAAAATAATGAAAGATCAAAAGAAGTGAAGCTCTTGGATTAGGGCTGATGAGTGAGCAGGGGCTGATTCACAATGTGTTAATTCAGAAACAGTGCAGAACCTTGGCACTGGATCTCAGAAAAGCCAGTGAAAGATAAAGCAAAGCTAATCAGGTGGAGTAACTAACATGTAAATTAACACTTGGGAGAATGAGAGCAAGAAGGAGATTTAGGGTCACTATGTTGAAAGACTAAATATTTTCTACCAGTTAAAAATTTTCAGTTAGTAAACAAGAAACCAATGCAGCTAAAGTAACAACAGCAACAATAAAAGCTGCCAGGTGTGATATTGCATTCTTCAGAACTGGAGGTAATTTTTAAGAGGAAAATAGCAGAAATCATAAACACTTGCAAGATAGACATAAAGGAAGGCCAATACAAAGTACACAATATACAATAAAGGTATTAAAAAACTAATAACAGAGACTTTTGAAACATCAAAAGCAGGACACATGACAGAGAATCAGTGAGCCTGAAAAATGATCTATGTGTAAAACCTAATGTTGATTCCAAGGCTTCACTGTTTGTTGCAGAGAAGTTTACAGAATTTCCCATACCAGGGACCTGTCCTTTTCAGAGGAAGAGTCCAAAGATTTATCTCAAACAGAAGTGTTGATACAAGGACTTTTGTGCCTAGACAAAAATGCAAACCACACAATAATTGCTAATCAGGACCATGTGAAATGGTCCAGAGGAGCTCACTGTGAAGACTATGACTGGGTTGTGGTGCATGATATATTGCTTAAATCAGTCCAAGCACGAGAAATACAAGGTGATAAATACAACGGAAGATCTAAAAAGAACAGAGTTAGTGCACATATGGATAATTACAATGTATCTAGGAAAGACTTGAAGAGGAGAGTAAAGCCTTCTAGAGGAAAATAATTATCTAATAAATCTATTTCAGTTCTTTGATCCAGTCACTGAACTTCTAAGTAACATTGATTCAATTGATACAGTGATTTTATCAGCAAGTGTTTGACATCTTTTAAGAGAAATGCTTAAAGGAACAAAACTGTCATGGGAGTGGTCACATAGATTATCATTTTTTTAGAAAATAAAGGGTAAGAATAAATAGTTAATTTGAAAAAGGTCACCAGTAAGTCCCATATGAGGAGCTATACTGACTCATGTTCATTAAATGAACTGGGAAGGGACTGAAGAGTGAGGTGATGGAGTTAGTAAATGATACAGAATTATTCAGGCTAGCTAAAACTAAAGCACACAGTAGAGAGTTGTAGCAGGGTCTCATGATACTAAGTGACTTGCTTCAGAGAAAATAAATAGGGAACAATTAACTGTAAGAATTTTTTGGCAACTAATTAAGTTATGAGACAAGCAGTTCAAAGCAAACAAAAGTAAATATGTTTTCTGCAAATAATTAAAATGGGGAACTCATTGTCACAGGATGCTCTGGAGCCTAAAATCACTTTTATAAAATAATTAAGATAGATTAATGGAAAAACAGCTGATGCAACATGGCTAAAGACAACAATGTAGATTCAGCCTGTGGCTTAGGGAGCCTCTAAACAAATTAGTACTGGAAACTGTGAGGTAAAGGAATGGGAAGGTCATTCTGTAATTGCACTATTCTTACATTCTTCCCCTAAGCATCCACTTCCACCTGAATTATGCATAAATGAATAAAGAGTTTTGAGCTCACTGATTCCTAAGAACTGGGAATATCCTAATTGATTTCTTTATTTTTTTTATGTTATTAATCTGTTTATATTTGTCATACCTTATGAGGTATGAGGGACGAGGACCTCTATGTTTAGAGAGCAGTTAGTGCAATTAGACTCAACAGCATTTTAATTCTAGCTCTGAGCTTCCAGGTGCTATTATAATATAAATGTTGAGCTGCCTTTCACAGGAAAGATTTGGTGTATTAGCAAAACAAACAAACAAAAACTCTGTTGAAGAAAATTGAATTGCAGTGTCAAGCACTTCCGAGTTCAGAAAGATGTAATTTAAAGCTCTCCAAGCAAGATTTAACCTTTGCAGTCTAAGCCTGGAAAAGCTATATGCAAGTGGAAAAAACTACAAAGAGGAGAAGCAATCCAGTGTAGGTGCCATATTTAACCTGATCTCTTTATATATTCATTTATGGTTTTATATACACATTCCACTCATATACACACAAAAAGTCATAAAACCTAGTGCTGTAACTGGGCCCTTCATTTTGAAGTTTCAGCATGAGTAAAGGAAGAATGCTAAATGAAAGAAAACTGAAATGAGGAATCTGTGAATCAGAACTGTAAAATAAAAGGGAAAAAGGTGAAGATTGAGGGAGTATCGCTTGTAGAAGTGCTATGTTGTCTACTGGTTAGCAAAGAACTTGTGTTATTAGCGAGACAAACTTAAGTAATTATTTTCAATGATGGAAATGCATTTGGGACAGCTGGCTTGGATACAAGTGTTCCAGCACTGAACAGGAATCTTGTATTGAGTAAGTTGTTGTAGGATTTCCTTCATGATCTAATAGGAAAAAAATAGGAAAAGAAAAGAAAAAAAGAAAAAAGGAAAAAAAGAAAAGCAGTCATTTAAATATGTGTAAGCATATATTTTGGATGTGAAGAATGAAGGCTGGGAAGTTTAGTTCCTGAACAAAGGAAGAGTAGTTTCCATACTGGTGATTTGCCAAAGAAGAACCCAGAGCTGCATTATGTCAGAGAAGCAAAGTACAAAAATTGAGTGTATGGGAAGAACAGATAGCCCAAGTACTCTGTTATTCTCTGATGCCTATCTTTCTTCTTTGCAAACTTCTTATTGTAAACTTCAACCTCTTTTTATCAGAGCTTTCTAGTTACTAAATGCCACTTTTTGGGTGCTGTTCCCCTTATGTCTACTACAGTTGTCCTCAACCCACCTCTGTACTGATAGCATGCTCTCCTAAGGGTATATAAATTAAAACCATTTGAATGTCTTTATTCTTGAAGAAAGATTGTTTTTTCTGTGGAGTCAAAGTACTGAACAAATTTTGGCATAAAAGCTGGGCTGTGCATTCAGCCTAGGAGTCTACCTGTGGGAGCTAGAAAAATCCTATGGAATGCAGTCAGCTTCATTTGACACACTGACTGTTTCCATTTGTGTCCTATTCAGCAGTGAGTTGTGGGACACTGTGCTGGGCAAGTTGGGATGTTTCTTACATTCCCATTGGGAGGCATCATTTTATCATTTACTAACACCAGAGAAGGTACCAAGGACCATGAGCAATCCTCTCCCAGCCTCAGCACCATTCTTATGAGAATAAGAAGGCTGTCTGTAGTCATGCCAGTGAGGTTAGAAGAAGATGAGGCTCACCAATTGTCATGTTTCTGGGCATAAGCTGAGGTCAGAAAGGCTTGGCTTTTTGCTGTGTTGCAGTGTTAGCCTGTATTGTGAGTAAAAAGCATCTAATACAGACTGATTCCAGTCTGCTTACCAGATGATAACACAAAAGCTAACAGTAAGTTACATCTTCAGGGTAACATTGCTCTTCTTTGAGATCCTGATTCATGCTGCTTCTAGAGACCTGGACTGTCACTTGCTGCATCAAATGAAAGATTTTCCATCTCTCTATTCATAAACTGACAGGAAAGGGGGTGTTGCATCATTACAAGTCTCTTACTATGTGTACAGATCTGCTGTTGACCTGTTAAAGTGTAAATAACTCAAGGTTTCCTGCTTGTTCCTAAGTAGCCTGTCAGCAAATCCCCAGGTGGCTCATGAAAGCAGACAAGCACATTTTTGCTGCCCTAAGAACTGATTTTTGGCCCTGAGACCATGCAGAGCAGGCTCCAGGCAGGCAAGGCCAGATGGCTTTGTTAGGGACCGTCACCTGCTTCCAGGCTCCATATACCCCTGGGTCCCTCTATGTAACTATATCACATAGGGACATAGGCCAGAGGGGTGGGACAGATGAATGAGACAAGGTCTCTGAGTACATCCTTTGGAGAGCTGAGCTCTCACAGCCCCCCTCAACTCCCACTGTCCCAATAAGTAGCTCTTTTGATCTGGATCATTGTTTTGCCATTGTAGTCTTTCATCTTGCTCTCCCTACTTAAAATCTTAGGAAGGAAACATACAGTGAAGACAAATTCCTGTCACACCCACAGGCATTCTGAATAACTGTGTAGGCTGTTCAGGATCATTTCTCAGTGAAAAATGTATCTCAGCTGCTCACTGAAATGGACAGAAGTTAGATAGCACCAAGCAACCTATTCCACAGGCACCTCGTGAGGATGAAACCTTGAAAAATTATATTACAATGTCCTGGTATCTCACAGTACTGAGAAACAAGGAGAGGGATACACATGACTGAAACTGGTTTTACTTGAAGGAATTTTCTCTCTTATTCTTCAAGACACGATTGAGACTGAATCAATCTTTGTAGAGTGACCAGAAATCTCTATGAGGATCAAGTTCCCCCAGATCCAAATAGGAATTAGATACTCACATTTCTTACATTCTTAATAAAGGATGTGGAGATCTCATCACTGAACCTCAAGAGGATGCAATATTATAAATCCCCCAGGGAAATTCCCAAATATTGCAGTTAAATTATTCACATTATCCTCTCTCAGTTGAGATGTGCACATTCTGTCAAACACAAAAATCCAGCAAGCCCATGTATGATTCTTTGAGTAGTGCATCCTGACATGTACACCCCTGTACCATGGGGTGAAAACATGTCCTGGGGTTATAAACCCCATGCTTGCTTTGAGAACAAAGTCAACATATTAGCTTTTAAACACATGACAAGCAATCTGAGCAAAGCATAACCTCATAAAGGTCAGAAAAATGTGTGCAAGTTTGTAGACTAACCAAAGACATGTACAAATCACAAGCAGCTTATGCAAAGCTGTTGTCTTGATATTTCTTTGTGGCTTTCATTATTTTTAGAAATAGCTAACAGAGATATTATTCTGCATTTTAATTTGCAATTGTTTTTAAATGTACTCTAATTAGTACAAGGTCAAAAGGAAGGCTTTTGAAAGGAGATATGAGGTCTTTGTTGTCACCAGATGACAACATGTTGAAAAGTTACCAAAACGCAATGCAGAATAAAAGGGGGATTTTTTGTTTTGTTTTGCTCCTTAACATGAATTGCTGAGTATTCAGGATTTCTTTGGATCAGGCCTCAGTCATCACTTTCAGAGTGAAGAAATTACTCTTCGACAGGAAAGGGCAAACTGGATTCTTGTTTTCCTTCAATTGTATCAACATTTACAGTGGTCTGAACTATCCCCATTGTAGTTTAAACCCACAGGAAGAGGCTCTGGAGAAAAAAATATTTGAAAATACCCTTACACAGCTTCTAAGGGGTTTTAGCTTTTCTTTTCACTAAGGGGCAGGCTTCGGGATCCATGATACAGGGCTCGTGCCCAGATCTTAAACAGGGAAGAAGTCCTTTAAGCTGTCAGCTTTTCACCCAACATGGTTGCAGTATAATTCCCCTGAAGGCTAGCTATTGGAGATCGGGATGTCTCTTAATCTTTGTATAAGCTTTGCAGTGCTGTGTCCAGTTCTGGGCTCCTTTGGTACAAGAAAGATGTATAAATATCTCGAAGGCGGGTGCCAAGAGGGTGGTGTCAGACACTGTTCAGTGCTGCCCAGTGACAGGACAAGGAGTAATGGCCATAAACTAGAAACCAAGTTTCACCTCAACATGAAGAGGAACTTTTATATGCTGAGGATGGCAGAGCACTGGGACAGGCTTCCCAGGGAGGTCATGAAGTCTCCCTTTCTGGAAACATTCAAAACCCACCCAGTGTAACCTGCTCTAGGTGACCCTGCCTTAGCGGGGAGGTTTGGACCAGATGAACTCTAGAGGTCCCTTCCAACCCTAATGATTCTGTGATTCTGTGAAGTCTTTCTTGTCAGGTCTGCTCTCATTCCATTCTTCTCCCAGCCTGTGTTCATGCTTGTGATTGCCCTGAGACAACATGAAGTAATGTGACCAGCAACTACTTAGGCTTTGGTTCCACTTAGGAGCCATTTATGCACTTATTTTCGGAAATTTTAGATTAACCCAAGCCTAACTTAAAGAAGCTTCTCATAAGCCTCTCGCTGTGTTTGCCTAAGTCAGGATGCCAGAATGTGACTAGAAGTTTTACTAAAGTGAAACCTTTTTAAGTGTTTTCTGAATCCCAGTGTTTTTTTGTTTCTGTAATACATCAAAAGAGTGATTAATAGATGTATACAATTTTTTTCTTTTGATTTAGTTTTGTCATGCAAAAAGAATTAAAATCTTTTAAATGTTGGACCCATAAAATATGCTGCTTTATTTAAAATAATGATACTGTCACTAGTTTTGAAGTATTGAGGACCAGTCCTGTCCTAGAGGATTTCTCACTTCTTATTTGCACAAAACTCCTCTTTTAACTACTGTACTCACTAAAATCACAGAAAAAAATACTCAGGAGTTGGATTTAAATATAAAACCTCCAGATTTTCATCAAAAGATGATGTGAGGCAGGGAATTTTGGGGTTGTTATGAACCCCAAAATCCCTGGATGAAGTTCAACATGTATCAGTAAAAACAACACCACTTCCTGCAAGCTGAATTTGGTGACTGCCCTCTGATTACCTGTATCTTCAATTGCCTGTGTCTCAATTAATAGTGATACTGTTAATAAACTACGTTGTGCCAGAGTCAAGGGATAATGGCAGCAAACCTGAGTTGTTCCTCTTGGCAATCAGTAGGAAATTCATCATACATCTCAAAAGTGACCCTGTAACAGATATCAAGTCACAGGGTGCTTGGCTTCTCCCAAGGGCAGATCAGAGTGTGGTGAGTGAAGTGAGCCATCTCTGCTCAGCTGCTCTTTGCCCTGAGGCTAACGAGCACAGCACAGCTATAGGGTAACCTAAACTGCCTTATTGTCTAAACAGTGTGATTGCACCTAAAATGCCTCTTGGTCTGTGTCCTCTGCTAATTCCAGCTGTAGCTGGGCAGAGTATGGAAGCCTTAGAAAGGCTTTTTTCGAGGTTAGGCCAAAACGGTGCCAGACCTGTGCAGAGAGAACCAGACAGTGACAGTCTTGTTCCTGGTCCTGCCTGTGCTCCTTTACCTATGGCAAATTCATTTCCCTCTTTAGGTCTACTAACCAGCATGCAAAACAAGATCACTGAGCTGACTTGTCCCTGCCCTCTTCCAACTTCCATACACAAGACAAAGAGTCAGATCCCCAGAAGAACCACCACTTGCCCTCTTAGATGGTGTGCATAACCCATGCTGGAAAACAGTGGGGAGTATTTCAGCAGCACACTGTTTCATCTGTAGGCACTACCATTCTGGCAGAAACACTGCAGACTGACTTCTCATGCTTTACTTTAAGATATGTTGGTAAGACACTGTGGAGAAGGCTGAATGTTGGCAGCCCAGTCTGTGCATCAAGGCCAAGGGTGACTACAGGCACTCCATTCTCTAGTACCTGTGAGCACTAAAGCCAATCAAAAACTTCAGGGAACAAAACCATTTTTTTTTTCTTTTTCTTAAATAGCTCACGTAACTATAAGAAAATTTGGGTTCAACTTCTCAAGAGAACATATCCTCTTGCCAGCAGTCCCATATACATCTACTGGGAAAGGAGTAACTTTGTAATGTCTGCTACTTAAAAGAACAGCAATTACAAAAAGAACTAGCCACTAACAACAGTGTCTTTACTTTTATCTTCAAACAACAGATGGTGTAAATCTGGAGCCTTGAATTCCTAAAAGTGCTGGAATCATGAAACTACTTGCTTCCAGCAGGACCCTGAAACACAATGTATTGCTGGGGAAAACAGTTAAAATGAGTGATCAGAACAAAATATACCTGCCATCAAACAGACTTCACGTGAAATTCTTATCTTTTCACAAGACGTCACCCGGAAGACATCTGTGGGTCTCGTTCTGTTTTCAGTCACAATGGCTAAATCAGGATTGGTTTGTGAGCCTCCCAAATCTGGAGTAGCTTCTAGTGACTGATACACTCCTTGACAGGATAAGACTCATAAGATCACAGTTGTGCTCACACGCCAATTTCACACTGCAATAAATAGGCAGCCCTCTGCAAGTAGGTCAGATTACAGCAGAGTTACTTCAGATTTACTTCACTGTTAGCAAGATCAGAATCAGTGACTGCCTGGGATGAAAAGTTAAGGTGACGTTGAGGCAATTTCTTTTGTAATTCACGTGGGGAAAGCTAAAATAAATAGCACGAAAGGCCCCCACATTATTAGTTAGTGTGTTTGAAAGAATCCTGCCGTTGTGTTTTATCTTTTCCTAACTGCAAGCCAGAACATTTAAGATTTAATTATTTAGAGAAAGGGGGAGGGGAAGTGTGCCTTTTGAAGAAAGTTCCACAGGTTTCCAAACACTTCAACATTTCATCATGGCAATCAGCCAGATGCCAAACAAAATGCGGCTTTCCACCAGGGATCTGACAGGTGGCCTTTCCAAAGTTTACACACTGAAGTGAGAGCTGATGTTCTGCTGCTTATTTTTCTGCCTTTTAAGTTATTCCTTTATTGAAGCCAGACTGCAGACATCTTTCCATGTAACAAAAGATAAGATCTTTCCCCGAGTATTTGGGAATTTTAGTATGCTTTTATATTACCCATATCTACTCAGGGGATTATTATTCACACATTGAAATGAAGAAATGTTGGGCTGGCAAGGAGGAAAAATACATACATATGCAGGCAAAAGATAAGCTATCTGAAGCTTCACTGATAACACAGAGCCAGATACTACTGAGGTACAACACAGGGAAAAATCCCATCTTTCCCTCAAGGTGTTTCCCCTGGCTCTGGAGAAGGCTGGCACCCCAGACTCACTCATGCCCTGATGTATTCTCTAGAGCATCTCCACCCAGCTCCATCTGCCTGGGGCTCTCCACCTGCTGCTGCACCAAAGAGGCGCCTTCAGGGAAAAATAAGTGCAGTCTGTGGCTGCACTGCACTTCCCTTTATCACTTCTTTCTCTATGTTGTCTCAGGGTTTTCAAATGTCTCCTCAGAATTTTGAATCCTCCTGAAAATCCCTAAATTGAAAAAATATCAGGGGAGACAAAGTGTAGGGTAAAAATGGAAGTATGATAGCTCTAGGTTGTACATCTCACTTTCTTTTCTTCAGGTATAGTGTCCCTCAAAGTACACAGCAAGGTCCAGGTGAAGAGGTAAGAGAAACTAAAAATTCTTCTGTCAAAACAAATTTCTTGAAGAATCAGCATCCACAACTGATCCCATGGAATTGCTCATGACTGATAGCAAGGTTAATGATGCTCATGTCTGACTCAGTTTAACTCAGTTCTGGGACCAGACCTTCATAGCTCACAGGAGAAAACTTGAGGTGTGCCCTTGCCTTCCTTTATATCCCATTTGATAATCATGAAGGCAAAGGAGATGTGTGTATTATAAAATTAAGTATGTGACCAAAATTATAGCATGTAAGATGGAGATTCTGGCAAAGAAAGGCCTCAGTCCTGACCAAAAGCTTAGCTTACTGTCATCAAGAAGAAGGCAGCAGGGAATATTCCCTCTGGTTGTGTTGATGTACCAATATTGCACCTTACCATAGCTTTTGAGTAGTTGCTGAAAGCTTCCCATGTGACTAAGATTTGGCCCATATCATTGGTTTGTTCACCATTCCTCAGGCATGAACAGTGAACTTTGTTGGGTTGTATTATTTCTCAGGGGTTACTTTAAATTGTGGTTATGTATGTTGATATATATCTATACTAAGAAGACGAGGCTGAGGAAGTCATTTTGCGCTTGCAGCAGGCAGGCAGACAGTGCTAAGTCTGTGCAGGACCTCAGCTCCTGGGGGAGTTTATTCCACTGGCTGAAAGCAGCACATGTAACCCTTTGTTTTATGGAAAAGAGTCCTCTTCTGCCAAATGGGCAAGGTTGTAGCCCATTGCACTTCTCTTACATACAAGAGTGTGTATGTGTGTGCATGATAGAAGTCTAGACATCAGACAAGAGTCCTTGAAAATGATGTCTCTGTTGGAGCTGTTTTACTATGCCAGAATGCTGCAAAGGGACCTTTCCAATTAAACAAATAAAACCCAACATATATGAGCAAGTATGCCAGTGGACAAATTTACTATATGCTATGAGTATTTTGTGCAGAGACAGATCACAGAAAAAAGTTCTCTGTCCTTCGTACAGGGGAAATAAAAATATGATACAATCATGCTGAATTTTCTGTCCTTAGTCATAATCTTCACGTTTTGACCAATCCTTCTCATCCAGCCCTTTGCTTTCCAAAAATCAGAGGAGGGCACCAATGAACCTATCTGCAGATTTAAGAAAGGGGAAGTATATTTCAGCATCACATTTTTGTTTAAGATCTCAGTTTCCATCCATTCATGACAATAGCTGAACAACCAAGGGTTTCAGTCGAGCAGTTCAAGCACATTGCAAAATAAGCATAAAATTATTTACAATTGTTAGCAACATTCCACAATACTTAGAGCAGGCACAGAAATGCTTGAACTCCTCTGTGAGTAGTAAATAAGCCCATATGGTCTTGTCATCTCTCCTCCCACTCCACACCCTTAAGAACACATTAAAAAAAAAAAAGAAAAAAAAAAAGAAAAAAAAAGAGAAAAAGAAAAAATATAATAAAAGTATAAAAGTAACTCAACAAAGCATGCAATTCCTCAGGAATTTTGTTGTATTCAAAATGCCTTTGAAATTATCCAGCAACTAAACCACAGGCTCTCTCATCCTTTTGGTCTCACAGAACAACAACAGAGCATCTTCTGTGCTCAGATGCCATAATTACAGACAACATGCACAAAGAAAAGCAAATAGAATCATTTAAATTGCCAGAGCCAAATATGCAATTGTGTATCTATAAAGGTAATTAAAAACCAAAAGATCAGTCATGGTTCTGGTTTCTTCAAATTACTGTTTTGCCCTGAAGAAAAACAATTATCACATAAGTAATCCTAATAATTTTAACATTTGTTTTGCATATCACCATCAAATCTAAATGAATACCTTTTTCTTTTTTTTAAGTGCACATTCTGAGCCAAGCATTGTGTCTCTGACTAACTTTTAATTCAGGAAAGGCTTGGTCCAAAAAGGTGGCAATAGAAAGGCTCCATAGAGCTTTTCAATGCTCATTCAGATATTTTTTTACTTATCTACTTCGAAGTCACTTGTCTCTCTTGCCAAAAGGCTTTGTAAATATAAGGAGCACAAAGCTGATCCTGAGACTCCAGAGACAGGTAAATATCAAAAGTTGATATATTGTACTGTTGTCTTTCAGCTTTACTGTTGATATATAGGAAATTTTCTTTACTTGTTGGTATCTGTGGTTAAGCACTTGCTCAATAGTTTTGTATACAGTAATCAAATACCCTGAGTAGCCCCCCAACCCTTCACCCAAATCATTGGAGAATGGCATGTAGTTACCACTTTCAGTGCAGGCTGACCCTGCAGAGGATCCGTGTTTGTGTAGAGAAAAACACATGCCCTACTGCGTAAGTATTTGAGCAAAATATCTCAAAGAAAACCAACCTACTGCCATCTACAGACCTTGATGAAGAATCTCATTAAAGAAATTAAAAACCCTTATGAAATGCCTCTGCGTCAATGTGATATTTGGAGTATGTTTGGCCTTGGGAAGCATTCACCATACATTCCAGACCTTTCTAAACCTATGATATTTTGTGCAGGGGAGAAAGAACCACAAATGAAAGCAGACCTGGCTGCTTTCAGGAGCATTAGCTCTCAGGAATCAGATCACAGCTAAAAACCAGAAACAGAAATTAGTGTTATAACTTCAGTGGGAGCGATTTTGATGAAACCTTGAAAGATGGCCTCATTTCAGGGGCACTGAGGGGAGATCAGGTCAGGCTTTCCTGCTTTTTCCTTATGGACAAGCCAATCTCCATAGTGAAGCCAGCTCACACAGTCTGTCAAGGATGAGCTGTTGAGCCAATGAAGGAGGCAGGCCAGGCTCATGCTTGATGCTTCATTTGGTCTCAGCTCAGCATCCACATGTAGATCCAGGCCAAGAGAACCAAAGCCAGCAGGGATATTTTGGCACCTTTTCCTGGTGGCCACAGTGATCTTGCATATCTATTACATATTTTCTTTTTTTTTTTTTCCATACTTTACATATTTAGTCAGCCTTGTTGGCTGATGTCAGCTTTTTTGGCTTGTTTCACGATGGCTTGGCCATAACTTTGATCACTTGGCTTCCCCAAGTCTAGTATCACTTGATTTGTAAAGCTGCTGCAGTTTCTTAATTGGACAGTTATAGACTGGAATACATTTATGAAAATTTTAGGTTAGTATTTCATGCCACATATTAACTATTTTTTTCATTCATTCATTCATTCATTCACCCGTTCATTCAGCTTGAACACAGAGCAGGAATATATACATTAATTTCAGAAGGAGACTGAGGACAAAGGCTATGATCAGTGAAGGTCATGAACTGCCCTCAGAAAAACAACGCCGTTAGCAACTCGGCACAGGATTTTTAAGGTGTTCTGTGACACACATTATCTCATTTTATGATGTTTATTTTCCTTTCCTCTATAATTATTAAGCTCTGTTTCCAAAGGACACACTCATACTGTCTTTCCATATCTTAGCTGTAGGCAACAGCTTTTACCTGAGAGAAAGCTCTTAACAGGTCAAGAAATGTGAAGGACTTGGCATAGCATCTGCATCTCATCCTGTCTCTAGCAAAGAGAAACTACCAAGTACTGCTGCACCCTCCAGCCCCTTGGTTCCTAACACCGTGCTCAGAAGTCTACATGGCACAGCAGTTCTCAGAATACCTGAGAAGGACAGCATGCAATCACAGAGACAGGTAAGGTTCCTGGCCTGGGAAACCTGCAGACTAGAAAGGATGACTTCTTATTTCTACCTCCTTCCTCTCTCCTTTCTCAAAACACTTCTGTTTGACCCTGCTATTTCTGCCTTCATATTCCCCTTTCTCATGCCAGGTTTCCAGCTCTGCCTTCTTCAGCTGTGCTTCCTTCCTTCTCCAAGATCATTTCCACCTCCCTCCCTCCCTGCCTGGCCCTAATCCCCTCAGGCAGATGGAGGAGGGGAGAGGAGGAACATGAAGGCACCTGTGAAGATTTTCAAGCCACAACGTTGGGCTCCTTGCCAGCTCACAAGAGGTGCTCCTTGTGCCATCAGCAAAGTCAAATGTAATGCAATGGGGATTGCAAAAGGAGATGAGTCCTTGCTAAGAATCACATGAATGTATTGCAAAACTGCTTGAAAGGACTGGTGCTTTCTCCTGCTCTGTTACGTTCTCTATGATGAAATCTTTCTTGACCAAAGAAGTGCAGCAAGAGCACAGGTGTGAATGCCTCCTCCCTCACTGCCCCCAAAGTGTTTCAAAGCCTCTGTTGTCATGCTAGCAAATGCAAGCACATGCCATAGGCACATTCCACAGGCCAGGCTGCTTCTCATGATTTCCTCCATGTGAATTTGGGGACTGAGCAGAGGCTACTTTAACTTGACATTTGTTTCAGCCGAAAGCAAGCAGATAAGCCCTGAGGCAGCTGCAGGGAGTGGTTGTTGTGTGAGTGGTCACCCACAAAGCCCTGGCTGCTGCTGAGTCGCTGAGTCAGGGAAGGCTTTCTGCAGCACCAAGCAGGCTGTGGAGCATTGCAGGATTAGTACTTGTCCCAGGAAGAGGACTGCATTTTCTTTGAAATGGCAAGTGAGATGTGGTCACAGGCAGAATAAAACCAAGAGAAAAAGCCTGACAAATAGCCTGGTGGCTTGTGAGAAAGCTGATTCTACAGAAGATGCTCTTCTGCCTTGTGCTGTTGGGCAGACCCACCATAAGAGAAGCTCCACTGACTTTCTTCCACTGGGGTTAGGGCTTGATCCTGCCTACCCTGGAGAAACAGCAGGCTATGTGTAGCAGAAACTGCTCAGCTCTGCTCCCACAATGGTATAGCTTTGCTCTAGCCTCACAATTCAAGACCCAGCAGGAAAAGCCACTCTGCAGCTCATAGTGGGCAAATGTTTTCATTACCAGGGCCAGATACTGTTTTAGGTTATGGGCAGAATTACATGAATGACATCCCTTTCTTCCCTAGGAGTTTTATGGTGGTTTAACACACATGGGAACACCAGAAGATGTTTAGTATGTGCAGGGTTTAGCAGGAACTAGTTGCCTCCCCCTCCCTGCTTGGGGTCACACTGCATCATGTGCATTTCTTCAAGATGTGTGGTCATAACTGGGAATTATTGAGGGGAGCTCAGGGCTTAGAAGATTAAAATTGGATTTGCAGCTTTTTCTTTTTGGAGCATTTTTTTAAAAAATGACTCTTCCATTCTGCCAGCAGCCTTTTTGCCTACTGTGCTGATCAAAGCCCTCAGCTGTGCCATAGTCAGAATGACAGTAACAGATCCATTTGAAACCATCCAAGGGTTGTCTTGTACAGAACAGCCACTTTGAAAGATGTTTCTGTAAGGATGAAATAACTAAGAATGGTTACGTTACTCTTCAACCACAGGTTGCATTTATTGCTTTGCATGTAAAAACTCTGCCCAGAAAAAGAGGTATTGGGCCAACTGTGCCTCCACTCAAAAGCTGTCAACTGGAAAAACATAGCAATTCATGGTCAAGACCACCAGCGTTTCTCTGATGGTTGCTGAGCTCAGATGAGCAGTGTAATGGAAGGAGAAGGGCTATCCAGATCAGTTCCAATGGTAAATAAATTATATAATGCTTTTGTGTATCTTTCTCTGGCAATATATGGACAGGGAAAGTGGCCTCAGAAAAATAATGGTTTTTTTTTATTATTATGGAACATTAAAACCATCTTTTTAAGTATAATTGGGGGAATAAATCCTATAAAAGAAACTGACAGAATTCTGCAGGAAGGCTTGGCATGAAAAAGAGAGCAGCAAAATGCAGTTCTATAATTGAAATTCATTTTGATGGATTATTACTATCATATGAACAATATGGGGAAAATTCTGGCCTCAGGAGGGAATGTGGAGGAAACTGCCTACCTTATTTTAAGGTAACAACAGCTATTGAGTAGCATAAATGTTCTTAACAGTTGTGAAGTTAGCACATGAGAATACAGTGGATGAATGTTCTCTGAGACTGGACTTGCCCCCAGCACTTCTTATAGCAATTCAAAGTACTAAGAAAACAAACCCATTTACTGTCCCTTCCAGAGTATAAAAGAATTGAGCATTGTTTAATAATACTGAGCAGATCAACAGCAAAATTTCACAACACAGAGAACCAACATCATCAGGATAAAATACTGTGACCTCTTTAAGCACCATTACATTCCCATAAACTACACAAGATACTTTCCAGGGTGCTGGTCACTGGCAAGGCTATAATGAAAAAGATGAATAGAGCCCATAGTTTGGTTGTCCTTTGAGCTCAAGAATTATATGAAATGGGAGTGGAGAAGGAAAAAAATTGACACAGAGCTTTCACAAAACATTAGTTCATTCTAGGGAAGATCATACTCTGCCTGAATGTCCTCTCTAATTGCTCACAGCTACACAGCTACCCAGCCCACTGGCAAAATGGATAGTGTTGGCAGTGGTAATAATTAATCAGCTGGTTCAGAGACACTTAAGTGATCAAAAATTGACCAACAGGCTCAACTTCGTAGTGGAAATTGCATCAGTGGAAAAACCTATATACTGCTTTGTGGTGGTTTAACCCCAGCTATCAACTAAGCAGCCATGAAGCTGCTGGCTCACACACACCCACTGCCCAGTGGGGAGTAGGATTGGAAAAAAAGTGGGTTGAGATAAGAAAATGCTAATAATTCAAACAAAAAATAATATACTAATACTAATGATAATAGTAATAACAATAATAATAACTGTAATGAAAAAGTGACAGAGAGAGAGAGGATAAAACCCAAGAAAGACAAGTGATGCACACTACAGTTGTTCACTAGCCACTGATCAATACCCAGTCCATCCCCAGGCAGTGATTGGTGACTTCCTGCCAAATCCTCACAGTTTATAGATTGAGCATGACATTCTCTGGCATAGAATATCACTTTAGCTAGTTCAGGTCAGCTCTTTTGGCCATGGCAGAGCATGAGGCACTGGGAAGTCCTTGATTTCGGGTAAGCACTACTTAGCAACATCTAAAACATCAGTGTGTTATCAACATTATTCTCATACTAAATCCAAAACACAGCACTGTACCAACTGCTAAGAAGAAAATTGACTCTATCACAGCCAAGCCCAGGGCATTTATGACAAGTTATTAAAAAGTTGAGTTATTTTGACCATATTAGTCTAACTGTGATAAGTATATAGGATATTAGAAATGCCGCTTTACTAACAGCCTTTATGTAAGTTTGGTCTGCATAGTATTCATGTAGTTATTATGTAGCCTATCACATCAGGCTGGCATAGACCAAATTATACCTGAGGGATGTGGTCAAAGATTGATGGATTCCAGTGGTTCTGAGATCAGGAGCTGAGTGTTCAAATTGAAGGAAACACAAAATTAAACAGTTTCAGAAAAACTACCCCCTAAGACACAAGAAGATCCCAACAAAATGGTACTGGTGTTACTGAAATGGAAATGCTGGTGTGTTACTGAGTTCCACTCCTATGAAGCTACAGGCCTGGAAACTAGCAACTTCCTCTTAAAAGTCTCAATTTTCTAAACAGGCTTAATGCAGAAGATTATTTGAGATAACTGGATATAGCTAATCAGAGCTGCACAGCTTGCCTATTGTAAAAATTCTTAATTTTCTGTCAAAGGACAAGAGCAAACACATATGTTGTTGGCAATGCTGCTGCAAATGTAGCCTTTTTCATTATAGTTCTGCCACTGCCAATGTAAGAGCTAAATATATTAACAGATTCGTTCACAGCTAGTCTAAAATAACCAAAGCAAAATAAATTGCTAAAGCATTCAATTTTGTTGCTGTTGTTACATGAAGTATTCAGAGTTTATATATACGGGAGGACAGAGGTGGAATAAGGTAGATCAGAAAATATATAAGTATTACTTGTAACATATGAAATTAAAATAAGGTAAAATCACTTGCCTTGGAACAAGGAATGTTTGAAATGCAAGAACATCCTACAACAAAGACCAATGCTCTTAGTGAGAAATGGGATTTTTGGGAAAACACATCACCCAGCTTAAAGCCAACATTTGATATTCAGCTCAGCCTGCCCTGATTTCAGCATGAGACTGGACTATCTGCTAGCTCTTTCCGTGGCTCCCTCCAAGTCACGACCGAGGAACAGAGGTTCATTTAGTCTGGTTACATCTAGCCCTGCCATTGTGTCAGCTCCTCCTGTTTTCTGGATCAATGGCAGCCTCCAATTATTACCCAGTGGCCTCAGTCCAAAGCTGGACTTTCCAGAGGCTGAAGCATAAAAGAGCAGAAGTCTGATTCTGGTGATGAGCCAGAGCACTTGGTTTCCAAATCAAGATAAAACTGCAATCATACTTTTTTTTTAATTATCTTCTGTGTGAAGTATCCTGTTTTTTTGATCTGTCCAGTGTAGATTTAATCAGTAAAGGACTTTTACACACGTTTCCCTACACTGCTGCCATTGTCCTTTGTTCCAGAGCTAAGTGTTGGCAGAATAAGCCAAATCATCACAAAATGTATTATTGTGTGCAGACACACTATTGAATAAAGTCAGTCTTCATCAGAACGGAACTGTCTGAACACAGCCCGGTGCTTTCTCATTCTGGGATTAATTAAGACTGAGGAAAACACTGCTGAATTCTCTTCTGAAAGACCAAATCCAAGCACTTTTTGAAGGCACATCATGGACATTTGCTTCTACATGTTATTTCTGTGTTTCCTAGCAGAAACTCATTAGCAATTCAGTAGTGAAGGGATTACTCATTAGCTGGTAGCAATATGGAGTGAAAACCACATAAGAGTGCCAAAGGAGGCTTTTATCTGTATTGTGCATGCCAGATAAAGGACAAAAGCAAAAACACAGCAAAGGCTTGAAAGCCTTGACCTAAGTATTGTTCTTTCAGTCTAAATAATTTTTGTGAGAAACCTAAAAAGTACTTGATATCAGCTCTTACATTCATTAGAATGAATGAGTATCTGAGGTTTGTTTGTAGGAAGGGCAGGTCCACAAATAGGCAGCAGAAAAACTTCCCCAGGCTTGGCACTGCAGCAAGAACACGTGCAGATCAGATAGTCCTATTGCCAGAAATCCTTCGCGTGTGCTGCGCTGCAATAATTACACGAGATATTATTGCACATGAATTTACATCCTTATAAAAGAAAAACCCAAAAGACAAACAGATGGCAGCTGCCCGCAGTGGATCCATTGGTAGTGGAGGAGCTCATGTTCATTCTGCTTTCAGACACTGTTCAAACAACACATTTCTAAGTGTTTAGTCAGTGTAAATTTTTATAATTTGTAAATATATATTTACAAAATTGTAAAATATTTGTATATTTGTAAATTTTATAAATATTTGTAATATATAAATATATTTGTAATTTTTTTAAAAACTCACATGGCCATATTTCACTGAAAAGAGATTAGATACCTGTCACCAGACTTTTTAGTATTCAGCTCAAAAGAGAGAGTACCTGACCTACTTAAATTGCAATAAATTTGTCTAGATGCTTATATGACCCATTCTTGTCAACTGAAAGCTCCTTAGTTCAAAATGTCATCACAGATAAAAATTCAAAATTAAATTATAATTAAGACCATATCTGCATTATTTTCATTATCAGTGCCCACAGTATCTTGAAATCCCTTAGTATGGATTTGTGTGCGTTTTTGAAGTAAAAAAATTCAGCAAATGCAATATTCTTTCTAAGATCTTAAAATGGACAAAAAGCTGATCCAGCTAAACTTCAGCTAAACAGCTTCCTCCAGCATTCTGAGATTGCTTATTTTTGTCATCTGGGAAGCCAGAACATACCTTAAGAGTGATGGGGGGGGAACTTATGCAGAGAAACACAAGGTGAGAGGTTAGGATTCAATACCTATTCAAGAAAAAACTCTCTGGTTTTGTGTAATCTTACTTGACACAAAGCTGAAGGAGACCTCTTGAAACATGGAATCCAGACCCAAGAATCAAAAGCAAAAAACATGATATATACATGCATGCCCAGTATAGCTGCTGCACAGTGAGGGTCATGATGGGACAAAGACAATGAATCTTTTCATCAGAGAGGATCTGCTGCTGCCCATGCATGATTGCTTTGGCTTCAGGAGATGAGTGTGGTTTCAGCAGTGGTGTCACTTGCCAGTGCTTTATGCAATAATGCTGAGCCACAGCTCTCTCTGCTGCCCTGCATTAAAGTTCCTCAGCTGGTGAGTAGGGAAACATTATAGAAAGAAATAAAAAAGAAATAAAAAATTGCCTGAGCAATAGCTTTATTTAAGGCAGATATTTCCTCCCCTTTTTTTTTGCCTCTGAGCTCCACCTGCCCACAGTGGAATTTCAAGGATTTTTGTGTTAAAAGCTCAGACAATTATGACTGCTTGGTAGAGAGGCCTTCCCTCTTCATCAGAAGGCAAATGCCCAAGAACTCCGTCTTCAGGAGAGATTTTTTTTTTTCCCTTTCACAGTGAGCAGGCAGATGTTGATTGATCTTTACCCTGGCAGCTGGTAGGTGGAGCAGACTCCTCCCAGAAGCAGGAGTAGGTGGGGGTAGCCAGCACTCCAGCTGTGCAGTTGGGCTGAGGTTTGCAGTCACTGGACAGACTTGCAGTGAGATTTCATTGGTGCAATGTAGCAAAAAGACCGTCCATAAACCTGTCTGGCTCCCAGGAACAGCACAGCTGACTTTGCACCCGTCCACAGTCCTTTTAATCTAGCTGAGAGCGCTGCCCTAGCATGACCTACAAGCTGAAGAATTAGTTAATTTTCCCCTCTGAATAATAGCTCATGTAAAATTAGTAGGAAGGAAAAGAGATGTGCTAGTTAACCACCACATCTTTCTTGGCTGGAGGATGTAAATGTTGAAGGCAGAGATAATATTACCTCCCCTGGGCATTAGACGCTTGGTGGTTTGGAGCACATGCGCCTTTGATAATCAACATCAGTATCTCTTTCATGTCCCTGAACAGAAAATAGGGCCTCTTCAAAGAGACTAACTCAGAAAAGAAACTGTTAAACAGGCCTGACTGGGTTGAGCAATGCTGGAAATTAAGTACCCTGGAGGGGCAGGATTAGAAGTGAGGTCAGCACTCTCAGACAGGACAAGGGAGTGCATTAATAGCCCTCTGTACTGCCTCTGAAGTTCAGATGGTTGTCACTGAATATCCATGCAGCCCTCTCATTCTCCCCCTCCATATGCTGTTCTGTTAATTAGCATTCTGCCTTCTTGTCATAAAATACATGAATTAGCTGGTGGCCAGGAGCTTACTGGCCTAAGCTTTTGAACTGCTATGGAGTTTCAATTACACAGCCTTGCTGAGAATTATTTATTTTTTTTTTAATCCTGACTTTTTCATAATGTTAATCCACTAGTAGATACTTGTCCTTTATCTAAGACACCAAGGCGTTCAGCAAATGCACATGAAAGAATGAGGCTTTGTTCCTTTGCCATCCGGACTCCTGTTTCATGTGTGCTTCAAATAAAGGAATTATTTCTTTCTAATGACTCAGAGTTTTCTTTTCTTTAACCCTTCTAGAGACAAATTACTAGCTGTACACCGATGACATAATTTCTCTCCTGGATGGTAACTAATATAAAATTGACCTTTCAGCAGAAGCACCTTTAGAAAAGCAAATCTGTTTTTAGCCTGGGAATTTCAAAGGTTCTTAATAAACCTGGGCTTTCAGTAGCAACGTTCTTGGCTATTGAAGGTGTCTTGAAGTGTTCTATTCTTCTGGACTGTCAAAGCAGCTCAAGGAATGCTGCAGAGCAAGAGTAGGGAGCCGAGGCTGTGCTTACAAGAGTATCCCTTCAGCATAACTGAGAGCCATGTCCAGGTCCCCAGGTGAGGTTTCTCTGTCTCTCCATCACTGGGCCATTTGAAAACACAGGACATTTGGAGGCACACTCAGGGAATAATGCACCCTGACAGCATACCTTCGTCAGGGCAGGCTGGCTGGCAGCAGGAGGGAGCAATGCTGCTGCATTTATGCTGCTTGCTGACCCACAGCTCTGAGTTATGGAAACCAGGGGACCTTGGCAAGATACTTCATTGTAAAAATTCAAAGACACCTCCTGATGAAAGGAAAAGTAAACAAGAGATTTTGTTTAGGTGGCTTAAACTACAGTCTTTCTTTGAGTCCAGGCTCTTTGTCACAACTATTTTCATGTATGTTTTTTTCTAACAAGGGGTTAGTTTCTATCCAGTGTAAGCATGTATAAACCAATTAAATGCTGCCTGCTCTGGCCAGAAAACATTGTCAAGCACATTACTAGCAGGTCCAATATTTAAGTACAGATGAAGCTGGTGGAGTTTGGATTCTGGAGTCAGTAGCATCTGAAAGAGTCTGTCATTGCAGAGGTCTGGTACTTTTTGAACCAAATGCCAGAAATTTGCTCACTTCTCCAGTTGATAAAGAAAAAATGGAAATACTTGACAGCAAATCTTCCACCACTGTTCAATGCTTAAACTACTCTGGCTTAAATTGCTTTGCACATTCTCTCCCCAATGTTCTCAAATGTATTATTTCTTTCTATTTCCACTTCTTTCCAGGAGCAGATTTTTATACTTTACCACCTAGATTACTTCAACAGCCAACCCTAAAAGCTTAGCTGCAGAGGACCTTAAGACCTGATGCAGATATTTTTTTCCAAGTAAGACGGACTTAAGCTCTTGAGAGGCTCACAAACTGAGTGTTGTTTCTATTGAGCTAGAGAGCAGAGCCTGGTAAGTAGGGTCCTCCCAAGGCTACACAAAACTGCCAGATGCATAAACGACATGAATGCTTTTCCTGTGTGCCCAGCCAGCAGGAGTGCCAAGGGAAACAGGAGAGATTAAAACTTTATCTCGTACAACAGACTGCAGCACTGCCTCCCACAGTTTCTGTTGCAACTTTGGGATTTAAGTTACATTTGGGAAGGGTCTGGCTGGTGAGCCAGACACATCTGGGCTTGCCCCTAAATCAGCTCTACCAAGATGTGCAGGGGGCGTTACTGGCACCCTGGTACAGCAGCAATCTCTGTAGAAGACCAGTGAACCAGAAAATAAGAGACAACATTTGTGTCAGGACTCCTCTCTCAGCTCAAAGATCACTGCATTGGCCATGTTCACTATCTAAACTAATCCCTGCTTCATTGTGTAGATGCAGATCTTCAAGGAGATCGCTCCAACACTCTCCTCAAGAATTTTAAAGCAATTAAATTTCACAGTATCTTTTGAGGAAAGCACTGCTGAGTGTGGATTTTTCGTGTTTTTAAAGTAAAAGACACAGAGGCATGATGAAATTAGGAGTCTCAGAAAGCCAGAGTGGAATCAGAAGCAGACCAATCCCAAATTTCCGGTGTGTGCCATCACATACTCATTTCTGCCTGATGCAACTCAGGAGATCCAACAGACAAACCTTGGATGCTATTCTAAATTGCTGAATGCAGATGAAGTTTGTTACCCTAGTTATCTAGTCCTATTTCTGATTCTCTTAACTCTCTGTCTCAATCAACTGGTATCCAGCTCAATGGTATCTGTATAGGTTCAAGAGGTTGGCAAAAATTTACAGCTGTAAGATATTCTTATTTTTTAAAAAGAGAAAAAAAATATATATGATAAATTCAGTCAAAGATCAGCAAAAGTCCTTGGATATTTCTCTTCTTCTAAAGAATGGGTACTGTACATTCTAATGCAGTTTTGAAATAAGATTTAGTGCTTTGTTTATGCCATGTTTAAGAATTCATATGTATTTTGTCTAAATAACAGCAAATCAGTGAATTCTATTCAAAAGGAACTTTCACTATTTTTTATTAGTTTTGATTAGTTTTTGATTAGCCACAAGAATAAGTGTGACAGTCTGCTCAACAATCTTTTTTACCTCTTACTTTGCAGAGAAAAAACATTGGGACACTGCTGTCCATTTCTTTTTTTTGATCCTGCTTCAGCCAGGGATATCAAAAAATGCAGGTGACAAGCTGGATACCTACACTTGTTCAGCAGTATCAATGAGAATACCACAATTAAGAGGAAGTTTGATTTATAACACATAGACTGATTAAATCCAAAATATTCAGACATACAGACAGGTGTTTAGTTACTACCATTATCCCATGTAAAAATGGGGCAATGGCTTTTTTGCTTTTTTTTTTCTTTTATTTCTTTCAAAGAGGCAACTACATAGAATTCAAAGCCACATTCTCCTTCATGGTGCACTTGTTACTACAAACAATACTTGCAAAGGGGTCTCTGTTGACAATGACAGGCCTGAATAAACACTCAGCTGGCACACAGATTTCCATTAGCACAAGTTTACATGCCTTGTCATGCTTCCCCAGCCATCATTTGTCACCATGCTTTGCACAAGATCAGCAAACACTATTCTCTCACAAACTTTCCCCCCATTACTTTCTTAGGAAGAGAGGCAGAAAAAAGTAGATAAAGGGTGAGGGGTTAGAAGGGCAGCATAATCACTTCTTCAGCAGAAGAAGTGCATTTCACCCAAGCACTCAAGCTTTGCATTGAAGGGCAGCTTCAAGCCTTCTCTTCACCGACCAAGAGGAGTGCCCTGCTGCTCAGCAGTCTCTGAGGCAGCTCCCCTGGCATAAGGCTCTGCTCCTGGACAGCACAATGGAGCCAGAGCCACAGAGTGGAGCACAGCCAGGCTTGGGGGTTGTTTCTGTAGTACTTAACTGGCCACAGCATCTTGGTGCTACCAGCAGATCTGCAAGCCAAGCAATTGTCAGAAATCATCTGTTTTCAGCTTTCCCTGACCTTAAAGACGTATAGAAGTTTCTTTGCACATGCTGGGCTACTGAGTGCTCAGACATATTTCTCACAGAGTGATTCAAAGGCTGACATCAGGCAACTTCAGGTACACACAAACAATGAGTACACACAAAAAAAACCCAAAAAAATTCCCACAAAATATATAAGGATTTTGACATAAAACCCACATCTAAAGAAGAGCAGTCGACTCAGGGGCACATTCATAAATGTACTGCAGAGACTGAACCTCACACAAAGTAAACCTTGAGCTCAGGCTGTGGGTTCGTGATCAACATCTGGTAAAGAATCAAGGGGACATTTTGTCATTGTTCCCCCAGCAGAAACACAACCCTCAACTCAGTCTGGTTCCAGTTTAGAAGCAGTGACATTTGGTGAGTCAAAGTGACCTCAGCTTCATTTAAACTCCCTGACTGCTATTAAACAGCCAGCAGGGATTTAAAGGAATAGCAGGAACCAGATGGAAAAGCACCAGGTCTGGGGACAGTGAAGCTCCGGACCCAAAGGTCATTAGTGCTCCATGGGGAGTGCCTGAGCCACATGAACGCTAGCGCAGCCCTTGGGCTAAACAGTGGCTGCAGAGCTCAGCAGCCTGGGGAGAAAACCCCCTTTCCTTTCCTTCCCTTCCCTTCCCATCCTGCTGTATCCCCAGCCCTCCCCTGGCTGCATCTGCTGCAATGGGCCTTTAACCAGTAAAAGCACCTGGAAGTCAGGCTGCACATGTTTGTTTTTACAAGGTGGGGCGAGGGGTCAGGCAGCACAACAGAGATGGAAAGGCAGATGACAAGCTGGCTTTGTGCCTCCCTGGCAGGGAGAGCTGCCACCTCCCTGCACAGCTCCAGGTCCCAAGCCCTCTGAGCTACCCACAAGGCATCCATCAGGGCCAGGGAGAGGGCAGGGCAGCAGTGGTCCCCCCAGCAGCATGGCTTTTTAGAAAGGACAGGAAAATAAGACAGTTTAGTTTCTTTTGCTGCTTTCTTCACAGTTAGGAGAGTAGGGTGGGTGCATGTGTGGCTCAGCTGAACGATGTTCCTCTGGAGCATGCCTGAATCTGCCAGCTCCCAGTGTCCATGCAGGCCAGCACAGGATACCACAGTTGGATTTGTCCACACAAACAGTCTGCACTCTTTCCCCATGACGTCACCTGACTACACAAGACAGCACCGAAACCCCCACTTCCATACTTCGGGGACAGGTACTTTCCTGCTGCCTTTTCTCCTCTACCACTAATAATCCTCTCTGCCAAAGCATACACCCAAATGTGTGGAAATGGTGAAACAGCTGGAGCACTGCAAAGAGCTAGAGCTAGGCAGCCTAGCCCTCAAGGGCAAATTGACCCTGGCAAGGGGATGCTAGGTAATCCCAAAATAAATCTGTGAAAGTAGCCTTCAAGCAGGATTTGGTGCCCAGTCTGTTCATCCTTAGATGTTATTGCCCCTTTGAGCAGGATGCGTATCAACACAGGGAGTGGGGGACCTTTGTCATGCAGCAGGAATGTTAACATCCTCCAGACTTAAACGGCACCATCTGAAGAGCAGTTCATATTCTGAACTTATTTTTTCATGTGTACATCATGAGGTCCTAATAAAAATGTTGAAAACTGTCTTTGTTGTCCTCTGGTCCCTACAGGACTCACTTTTCCATTGGCATTTCTCATTGCTGTCATCTGTAGACAACAAGATTGTTGCTAAAGTTTGGTACCAGCTTTACAAAATGAAAAAGATTCTTTTTAAAAAGAAAGGGGGGGGAAAAAAAAAGAGATGAAACAAAACAAAACCAGAAAGAGGATGGGGAGGGGGGAATGGGGGAAGAGTAATGTGCCAGGAAGCAATATAAAAAAAGCAGAGACTTTTGATGTGTTTTTTTTCCCGCCTCCTTCATTCTTGGCTGAATTATAGGGCGTAGCATAGTATTCTCAGAGCATCTTTTACAAACTTTATTTAGTTCAGTGATTCACATTTCCCAAGCAAGGTTAACCAAAGGGAGGGGTGTTTCTCCCTCTGCCCCTAACTGTTCCCCAAATTTCAGATAAATTGTATTACATTGTTACAAAGAATTGTCAGAAACTTTTCCTGATCTTCCCCAATGGCACTGTTTTCCCTAACGTTGTGCAGGATAATTCATTACTTACTCATTTTAGGGAATAATTTAAAAATACTTTACACAACCTTGAGCCTCAGACTTTGATACAACATAGGCACATGGTTAAGATTGAGAATGTCATGGTCACTGCTCTCCTAAGCCTGTCATTTTCTTCCAAACACACATGCCTAGTCTGAAAAAAGAAAAGATTACATATGTAAGTCAGCTGACTTTCTTCCCTGAACAGAGTTGAGCACTCCTTAGGAAAAGCTGGAGCTGGAATCAGATGCCCAGAGAAGACACCAGAGCTTATCTGGGACTACACTGACAGCACCTGAATCTCCAGGCTCCAGCAATTCCCCTGAGCAGCATCAGCTGCAAGCTGATTCAGTGCTTGCCCCTCTGTGATCACCGAGGCCATAAAAGTGCCAGAGTGATGACCCCCATCAGCTGGCGGAATTGATTTCCTCTATTTGCAATGCACTACCTGTACAGCACTTGCAGCTCGACTCCCAGCCCATGACCCTTGCAGCTGGGAGAATATCTCCAAGAATTCATGCAAGAATTCATGAGGGGCTTGCGGACACTTACTTCATTAGTTCCGTCCAATCTCTGCATGGCCTCTCATCCTTTTTGGCTGAGCATTAGGGGAAACAGCAGCAGCCACATCAGGGCTCCAGGAGAGTGAGCACATCTACAGTGGCTGAGGAGATGCCAGGTACTCGGTTAAAGCAACAAGGAGTTAAGTGCATAAGGCATGGCAGGCAAAGCAGCCTTGTCAATAGGAGAAAAGGTTTGAAAAACCCCATGTCCATCAAAGAATATTTGAAAAATAAAAATGTCTACACAGGAAAATTTTACCCTTTCCTTCTTCCTTTTCTCTGGCTCAAAGAAGCTTCTACTGTCTCCACAAGAAAGAACCGTAAGGTCAGATTTCTTTGAAAGGAGCAGAGAGGAGAGTCTCTGGTTTCTTTCCAAACAGCAATTTATTTTAGTTTCACAAAAGGTCAGGAAGCATAAATTGCAATGAATACTCTTCCTATGTAGCCAAACATATTTCCAAGTAGAACCATGACATTATAAGGAAGCAAACAAGTAAGTATAAGCAGGCCAAAGAAACCCCCAACCTGCAAACATTTCTTACTGTAGAATGGTATCACTCTCATATTTAAATGTGAGGGCTGGAGGGGGGTTTAGAAGTAGTAGATGTGACTTAGATAAGCATAGAGGATCAGTTTTGGAGGATGCTTACACATCAGAAGAAACATCCCAGCAGTGAATGGAACTTCACCTGTGTGGCTTAGTCTTGATTTTCTGCCTCAATCCTTTATGCAACAACAGAAATTGTGTATCAGACAGAAAATTCATAACTCTGCTGGAAAATGAATGAGCTGGATGAACACAGCAATATAGGCAGTCAGTTATCTACAGTAAAGGAGGCTTGTTTAGGTCCTTCAGCCCAACCTCCATGCCCCTAGCAGCAGCATGTTTCACTGTTTGGATGCTTTTATTCCCACATGGCTCCCTTCTAGTTACATGTAGCTCCATTTCAGTGAGTGATGGAGAAAAAAAGCAAAGGATTAGCTAGGGAACATTGCTTAGCTTGTAAACCAAGACTATCATACTTACTTTTGTGGGCTTAATCTACTAGGATTCTCCAGCCAACAGATTAATGAGATACAGATCCTACAAGGAGAAAAAAACTGCTGGATAGAATAATATTATTGCCCATTGATATCCCTAGTGCTAAGGAAGCCTAAGAAGAAGTGGAAACAATATGGCTGTGTCTCCAGAGTATTTACTTAACACTGAGCTGGATTTTCACTGGAGTCAGCACAGGCTCTTAGGAGCCCTGCCTGAACATTTATGGAGGATATCTATTGCCTGCTTGAAAATGGTCTGTGCCCAAGGAGACTAGAGCCCTCTGCTCCAAGCACCAGGAAATGGAAACAGACTTTGTGTTCTGTGCTCACACAGCAGCTAACACAGGGCATTACAGACTACCAGTTTTCCATCCTACTGCTATACCAAAGCAATAACAACTGTCTTGCTGAGTTTCCAGGTAATAAAGACAAACCTTTCTCTAACTGCCATGGTCACTGACAGTTTATGTTAATCAAAGTGACACCAACATAAAGTGCTGGGCTGCCAGACTAGAAAGCATTTTACCCTCAGCTGTTTCTGATATGTTTGTGTGCACAGTTCAGTTTACCATTAGGAAGGGCAAATAATGACCCACCTCTAATTTAAGGCTGGGTCCCTTAAGTAATAAATTGAAAGTCAATGTTTAAACAAAGAGACACAACTACAAATTCAGCATGACACTCTCCAGAAAAGGGGTCACTAGGCAGCAGAGGCCAGACAAACTTCATCTGCCCTCTAGGAGTTTTCTGCTGTACTTGAATGACCACCAAAAATACCATTCATCTTTACTGATGCCTGCTCCTAACCACACAAGGATTTGAAGAAGTCAAGTCAGATACTGGATGTAGGCATGTAATGGGTTCTACAGGCCTTTTTTCCTTTACAAACCATCATACAGACTTGCAGCCTGAGAGTGCAGCAGCCCACCAAGCAACCTGCCATGCAACAAAGGATGTGTTTTGCACAGCAAGGCCCAGTGAAGGGAAAAGACTGTGTCTCTGTGACAATCTGAGGGATGGGAAGGGACCTAAAGTACACCAGAGGAGCCCTTCCAGTGCTGATTCACAGAAATGTGCATGGCCTGTGGCATCACAGACCATCACCAGTTCTTCCACCATCATTTGTGAATGAGGGGTGTAAAATACAGCTGAAGGATTCAAAAAACTTTCTCCCTACCTGCCCCCTGCATAATCTTGGGGTAGAATGGTAAAAAATTTAGTATGATTTTCAGCAGGTAAGACGATGCAGCCATGTGGCCGTTCCTACTGATTTGAAGATAAACTATCCTTATCAGAGCTGCTAGGTACTTGGATACACATATCATCCTCTGGTTTTAAAAGACTGTTTACTATTTTTTCCACCCCTTTCAGCTTTCTGTCAACACTGATAACTCCCATCTAGGATATGAAAATGATAAAAGTGGTTCCACTTGACAGTAATAAAATTATTTTTTAAGAACTTGTAAAACCTAAACAACTCTTTCATTACACTCCTCCAGCAAAAGCTAGTAATGTTCCCTGATAGACAAGAAAGAAGAGTTGTACCCTATGGAAAAAAGGCATTTGAAAGATAGATTTTCTTCCTCTAAGGAGCATTCAAAAGCAGACAATGGTTGCATGAAAAAAACAACGGGAAAAATACTTTATCATATATACTCTCCTAGGGCTGAGATTCTGCTTCAAAAATGCAGAAGAGGATGGGACCTCCTTGGGTGTCAGCATAACACAGTCAAAGCAATGGAATAAGTGCCTGGTATTGAGAATATAAAGAATATAAAATATATAATAATATAAGTGTATAAGAATAATATATAATATGATAATAATAATATCTTATAATAATATATATTATAATAGTAATATAGAAAAAATATATATAAGAATATAAAATTCTTATTTTTTATATGTCCTGACAGCTTCTTGCCATCCTGACATGCAGTTCTTAGAGCTTTCCCTTTTCTTCTCTGTCCTAGTAGGAACCTACACAGTCAGCTGCCGGGGTGAATGAAAAATAAGTCTTCATTACAGAGCACACAGTTGTATGCAAATATTCCTATTAAAATCCCAGTCTCAAATTTAACCTCTCAGCAGTCCTGCAGACCAATATGTTCAGTCTCCTCTAAACTGTAAAACCTAATGAGAAAATGCTCCCACAAGCTGTGTCTGACCCTGAAGTAGAGGAGCTTGGTTAACCACATGAACCTTGAGTGTGTAAATGAAGAATCCTCCCTGCCAGATGCTGCTGCTTCTAACAAATCTCATCCTCAAACAGTGTCAAGCATATGCAGCCCAGTGGGTGAGTGCTGCAGGGGCAGGTGGCCTGGTTGGTATTTCACTTGTTTGTTTTTTTAAATTTTTATAAGTTTGGGTTTTTAACTCCTTAGGCACTTTCAGAGCAATAGATGTAGAGGCTGAGTGATTTTACAGTGATAGGACGATTGCACCTACAGCTGTTTGTTGTTTCTTTTTCTTTTCAACCTGCCCCACTTCAGTGCAACTACAAAGATGTTCATGAACAGGTCAGCAAGGGACAAACCTTGTCACTTGATGCCCTGATACAGTGAGGAATTTTAGGACATATTCAGTTGCCAGCTTATTTTGGCTATACACCTGCAGTAAAAAAGGTACAAGCTGAAGTGCCTTCCATAACTCGGTCACACAGCAGTATAAAAAACATTATGGGAACTCCAAAAGCAAAAATTAAGGTTTTGATTTTAAAAGCCTAACCAGTGATGTGTTTGATGAGAAAATGAGAGCTGCCATGCCTAAATGAGCACATCTGGTCAACTTTATTTTTAACAGGACAAAGGCTCTTTTCTCTGAGGCCAAGATACTAGGTCTTTAATCTTTTTCCATATTTCTCATGCTTATCACATACCCGCTTATCGTAAAGATGTCTTTATCACTTCTTCCTTTTGATTAAAGGCTATGAGTAATGCTAGCCAATATCAATAACCATGCCCTAAAAATAAAATTATCATCAAACCAGAACCTTGCAGGGAACAGTGTAAGTCTCACTAGTCCCTCATGTACAGATCAGACAGTGGGAAACAAAGAAAAACCAAAAAACCCCCCAAAAAAACCAACTGAAAAACCACCACATGTGAAGAGCAGGTCTCCAACTATATTATGTTTGGAGAGTGTCATTCATCTTGCAGACAGTGAAATCCTAGGTGATCTTTATTTTGCATTAATCACACAGTTAAATGGCTCAGGTATTAGGCAAGCAGGTTGGGGGAGGAGAGAGAAGGGGGAAAAAGTTGGCTTAAAACTTCATTCTAAACAGAAACCAAATGTTAGTCACTTTGAAGTACAATGAATTTTTTAAAGGTTTGAGTCAAAAGAAACAGTGAAAGTAATTAGTCTTACCACACATTCAGTGGTCATCAAACTAAAAATCAGTGCCACACATATACATATAAACATAAATACATATTGGTCAAAAGTACAGGCAAGATGTATCATCAACATGAAAGGAGAGAGTACAACTAAACAAAACAAAATTCCCATAAAAGGCACTGATTGCCAACCAAGTTTTGACAGACAATTGGCATATATATGAGACACAATGATACTAAGTACATTTAATCATCCTGAAGGAAACAACAATTTTGGGAAATAATTTTAATAGTACTTAGAAAGATTATAAAATCCCAGTTCCATGTCATTCTGCAGAAGACTAGTGTTTTCCCATAAATTATAGGAGATTTCAAGGAAAAACTGGTAATGGTAAAAGAATCAAAGACATACAAAAATTTTCTGATTTAAAAATTACATTTCTCTTATTAAAGTATATGGTTTTAATTACCTTGTTCTGAAGACCATTAAAGTATATGGTTTTAATTGCCTTCTTCTAAAGACCATTAAAGGCACATACTGAAGGTACTTTTCCCCACATACTGAAAAATCTTGTAAAATTGTGATCAACAGCAGCAATATTATTTGCAAACAGGCTGAATTTTCATTAAGAGAATGAAATTAGGAAACAGTCCAAAGATGACATTTCTATCCTTCACTGCCACAATCAACTGTTGAAGACAAGCCAGACTATAATGATACTTTTAATACAAACATCCCTAGTTCATGTGAACCTTCACACCAAAACCCTGTCTCAGCTACTAGAGGGTAAGACTCTGAATTATTCATTTTGTGTGAGAATTTTCCTCCTAACTTAACCTAACGTCTCAGTTTCGTACCTTAATAATGCTCTTCAAGCAAGTAACAACCCATAAAATTACTTTTTTCAATATACTGGTTTGTCAGTTTTTTATGCACATCATAGCTAGCAATTAATTTGTGTATGTACATATTTATGTCCTAGAATTCACAGATTGTGATGTTCTTTTACAGAGATTTTAGGGGAAAATAAAAGAAAAAAAGCATTAATAAAGTTAACCAAATGCTATGAATTATTCTGGTTTTGAACATGTTTGAGCAAGATAGAATGAGGCATTTGAACTGCTTTTGATCATTCACTTTCACAAAATATTTCAGCCAGGCATCTGATCTGCATGCGCTGTTGATTTTTTTGAACAGTGACAAATCAAAACATGTGCAGAGCTAAAGTACAATCGGTTATGTGGAGGTTAATAAAATGTCCTGAACTGGAATTCCTTCAACACATCTGAATTTAAGCCTTCTGTACATGTGTTTGCTTTGGGTATATTTGAAGTTGGAGTTCATTAATGAATAAAATTGCTGGAAGATCTGCAAGTCTGCTCGGCACCTGCTATTTTTATTATTTTTGGAATCCAATAATGACATGGGGATCTGTACATCTAGTCATGTTAATTGAACAGAATCACTGGAAAAACAAAGATAATAGTAAAAAAAAATAAATATTTTTTTCCCTGATTGTTCCTGACTACAAGCCATGCAGATACCTGCTTTGCCTTTTCTTTGGTGGAATAGTGGTGTTTCAGTTCTGAATCAGCAGCATGGTACCTTCCAGGAAAACAAAAGCTATTTTTTCGTTTGAGATCTCATATAACTGGGGGGTATGGTCTAAATCCAAATTTTTGAAGGCAAATGCTTATTTTCATAAGAATCTTGGGTGCCCCCTTACCTGACCGAGCAGCTCATTTATCCTGCAAAAGTACTGGTCCCAGACCAGTTCTCACACTCTGCTGGGTTTCCAGAGCTTTACACTGTGCTTTCTAAACCATGCCTCCTGCCCAAAAATCTCAGCTATGAATTGTAGCAAGAAGGTAGCACTTAAAGAGAGGGGAAATATTGAAACAAAATTAACAGCATGGGATGGAAAATCCCTGATATTCCTACAATTAAAGACCTATATTCTGCATCCCGGAAAGGAAAAAGGTGCTTTTTAAAATACTTGGAATTTTAAATATTGGAACCTCTGTCAAAAATATACATAATCCTTGTGTGTGACTGACAATGAGCTACAATGCAGATTTTTTTTTCACCCCTTGATTTATTCCTTAAAACACTTTCTGCCCAACACACATAAAACTGAAAAAAAAAAAAAGTTTATAATCTTCTTGCATATGTCAATTAGAGTATGCACTGGCACCTGCCTAAAGGTTAATTTTAATTCTACAGATTTATGTTTCCCAGTTAGTGTTTTCACAGTTAAATTTCACATGGGCAGCAGAAATGAGCACAACAGGAAAATTTCTCTATCCAGGGCACACAATGTGGCTTGTGCTTCAGGTCCAGCCCAGACCCTCCACAGAGACCTGGGGATAGCTCAGAGAGTACCCCTGTGTTTTTACAACCTCTCTGCCTTGAATTATGGGGCATTTCTCCCTTGATGAAGAAGAGTAGTTTGATTTATGGCCTATGAAAATATATTCTTGTTAAAGAAGATGTATTTGCAGCTCCAGACAGAAAGGAGCTGTTTGGAACAAGGGGTCAGCTTGTTTCAAGAGAGACACATGAAGATCTCACAGATCAGAGTCACCCCATGTCCTTGAAGATGTGTCTCTTAAGTGGCTGACAGATTCTCTAGAGTGGTTCCACATTCAGCTGATCAGCAGATCTCACCCTTTCTTCTCAGCTAGGGATTTAGCCTCAGGATGTGGGCCTTCATTACTTAAAACTGAAGGACTGCTGTTCTCCAGGTACCTGAGGATGCTTACTAGAAACCCGAAGATGCATCACGCCTTCAGCAGGTGTGTCTTTGCCTCCCCTGTAAATGGCTCTTTGTCAGTCTGTCACTCAGGGGCTCCACGACCCAGCTGGGCTCCTTGCTGGGGGTGGGCAGTGCCTGCTGCAGAGCCCAGCTTGGCATGAGGAGAAGAGGAGCTTGGGCATCTGAAGGGAACCTAGCGAGTGACCCTTTGTGAATGAGTGACATTAAGAGGGAGGAAAGCAGCTACCAGCACCCAGAGGTAGATCCTTAGGACTTGGATATTTCACACTGATGCTCTTGGCAGTAAGAACCTCCCTATCATAAGAAACCAAACAATAACCCAAATCCATCATGTAAACCTCATCTCTGTGTGCATGAATCTTGGCTAACCCCCCATGATCTGCTGCAATAACCCTGCATGGGTTGTTTACCCTTCCTGTGCCCCATTTCTCCCTTCTGCTAAACCAGAGCAAAATTACTGGCTTACCAATTGCCACAGGAAAGCAGTATCCTAGGAAAATATCAAGATAGACTTAACTAGGCTTATAAATTATTTTGATATTCCCAGATGAAACTTCCCTGCAAGTACAAAGTTTTTATTATTATTTCAGCTGCTCCCTTCCATAGCTTAATTGCCAAAAAAAAAAAAAAATAAAACAAAAAAAACTTTAGAAAAGCTTCAGAATAAGCACAATACTTTTCTTGTTAATGGCTAGCAAAACACCATACTTGTAACATATGGGACACAAGTGCTTGATTTCTGTTTAGGGCTCCAGCATTTAAGAACTAAAGCAAGTTTCACTCCATGTCTTACTCAAACCTGACGTAACTTTCTCTTGGAAAATATATGTTGGGGACTGTCCGTCTGTGCTTCTTTGCAACTTACACAATTTCAAATATAATTTATATAGAGACTAACCTAAGGTCAATTATTATTACCATCTTGAAGAAGTGATTGTAAACTGGGAATAGCTTTTGCTTTAATCATTTCTTTTGCTCCACAAAGCAAAATAGAAATAGTTTGTAGTGAAAAATGTGTCTTCCAGTATAAGCATTCAATGTCAAAAGAAATAATAAGTTTAAAAACGATAGGTTTCAGCTGTTGCTCAGTAAGCAGTCAGTGTTTCTTCTCTTCTGGAAAGCTGATACTCCCTCTTCAGGGGAATTCAAATGAACAAAATAAGAACAGGAGAGTAAAAGGGACTTAATGAGACTGCAGTCTGTCTCGTGATTCTCTCTGTAGGAGATGTTTAACATTGTGTTCACTACCCACAGCTGACACATGTGGGTTGTGCCTGAAGTGGCCATAGTTAATCTCTGCTGGAATACACCACAGGGAAGTTTGGTGAAAGGCTTTGATTATGTGTGCGCAGAATGGACTTCTTCCAACACCATAGCTCAAATGCAAGGTAAACCAAGAAGGGTCAACCAGTCTTTAACAGAAAGCAGGAGGAGAAAGTTCAGGACAACTTTTTCCATTCTGCCTGGAGAATATCCATGAGCCGCAGTTAGAAACAAAAGATTTCTGCAAGAATTTGCATGTACTTTTCAAAACCACATCAGAAAATCCAGAACTACAGAAACACCAGCGTCAATCCTCAAATTCAATTTGCCCATAATTGGATGGACTAAAGAAAATAAATCTATAGATAGTCTAGCAAGTTTTCCTACCTATATCCTTATCAGATAATGTGCAAGCACCTGAAAGAAACCCAAAAGAGGAAAGTTGCCATAACTTTTTCTGTTTTGTTCAGAAGAATAGAAATGCCAACACAAAGGCCTTCCTTTGCTTTTAAATGGAGGAGGTGTGTAGTGTGCTGACCCTCCATTACCTCCCCTACTTGGCAACACTATTATTTTCCCACTGTTTGATAAAGCCATTTAAGGGCCTAATTCTAATCCCAGTCACACTCAGGTCACACTATTCCCTCCCACAGCCCACAAGGCTGGGAAAAAGATAAGCAGTGTACCCATCTGGGACTAAGAATAGCTCATCATTGGATACCAGCAACCATGCAGGGGTTGGTCAGAATCTGGACTTAAGACTGAAAAACATGCAGAATCCCTCCTGTCCCTGCTGCCACCACAGCCTGGGTCACAATGACACCCATTTGAAAGCCTTGCTGCAAGAAGCTGCTCCAATTAAGCAGCTTTGTGATGCAGCAACTCATCAGCAAGCAGATTGCTCAAAAATACCAGGCACATGTTTTGCATACTGAAAGCACCCACTGTCTGACGCTTCTAAATGGGTCAAAAGCTCAGAAACTGACTTCTGAAAACCAGCCACCTTCTAGACAGGAAGTTTCTCAGCTTTGACTGCATATGTCATGGTTTAGGAATCATACTCCCCAATTCACCCCCATGGAGACTTCCCCAAATCAGATATTGCTCTCTTGCTCCCCTTTCCCTTCCCACTGCAGCAGGTTGGAGTTGAGAACTGGAGGCACAAAAGGTAAAGATCACATTTTAAATGACAGCCATCACATTTTAAATTTAAAATACAAGCATCCATGTTAACAAAATAACATTCTGGACTACTTCCCATCCTAAATGTTTTTTCATACTCTGGATCAAGCCAAAGGCAGTATCTGAGTTCACTAGGACTGAGTCATATTATTGAAGATATTAAGCAAGGTGATCAACTTCCTGTCAAGAAGTTAAGATATGTCTCACTAATATCCCAATCTGTACATAAACCTCACTGCATTAAGTGTCAAGATAAATAAATAAATTAATTAATAAATAAAAACAAATAAAAAGGGGCTCAGACCCCACTGAGTTTCAGTTTCAGTGTGCTTTAAAGCTAACCACAGACAAACACAGCAGGCTGCAGTCTTCTTTGGGAAAGGCCAGGAAGTATGGCATTTTTGTTAAAGGCAGTGCTGTAGAATGAGAGAAATGAATTATATCTTGTCACTAATGAGTGAACAAAGTAGATAGATATATTGGCATGCTGAGGAGATCTGATGTTTACAGCATGCCTGCCTAGAAGAAGCCCTGAAATGTAGGGAGAGGAAGTTTTAAATGAAGCAAAGAAACAGGGGGAAGCAAAGCAAAGTGGTAGGAAGATAATTTTGACTGTGCTTCGAGTGGTAATTGGGTGTCCCACTAATGTTATTTATACATTATCCAGAGGAGAAATTAACACCTATTTATATGTAAGTGTGTATATATATATATATATATATATATATATATAAAAGTAGATCATGGCAGTCATCCCAAGGACTATGATCCCACTGCCTGAAGGTAAGGGCTCAGGTGTATACCTGCAGTCCATAAATTTGTTTCAATGAGCAGTAATCAGAGGATGTCTGCACATCTCTGTGTATTGTGACTGTTGATATTTTTCTCCTCCTGTGCCCTACCCAATATGGGGTAGAACCAGTCTGCTCTTCCTCACAAGTAGCACAAGCCTGAAAGACAAATCTGAAAAGGACAGAAATCAGTGCTTCATCAGCACTTCTAGCACCTTCCTAATCCCAAACTTGCTCCTTGTCCCTATTCCAAGTGCTGACATTTTCCAGCGTTGCCTCTGTACAAGGCTGTCATCTGCTGAGCACCTAAATTGCTGTGACCAGGCAGCCACTTGGCCAAACTACAGAAAATATGAACAATGGCAATGCTTCTCTGAACTGCTGTGGAGCTGAGCTGATGGAGAGTTGGCTCTTGTGGCAGTTCTAGCCAGTTTTGCTTTGGCTGCATGTCTATGGCGGCAACATTAATAAGAAAAACTCTGAGGACAAAATTCTCAAGGACCCAAAAAAATTTTATATCTAGTTTTTCTTAAAGTTTAGGTTTCCACTTTGATTTCAGTGACACAAGCTCTTGAATATCTGCATTACTTTGAAATAGGCCATTTTTTGCTTTTGAATTTGGGATGTGCTGAGGAACATTGCTGCAATGTCAGCATCTATTCAACAAATTCAACTTTGTGCCAGAAAATTATACGCTTACCCAAGAAAAACATGAGAGGAAACAGGAGCAGTATAAGATTGGTCAGCCTTATGTGAGTTCTAAAGTCTTCATTTCTACAGATGGTATTTGGACTAAACTGACTCTCCCAGTTTTCTGGAATCATTTCCTTAGGGACAAACTGATCTGTTTACACTCATGTGACTCAGCTGGAAGCAGATAACAAACTAAACTAAAACCAGAAAGGTATGAAATATCCAGACTGCACTAAGAGGGCTCTGGCGTGAAGGATCTTAGCATGGCTGTGGCAAACACGTACTTTACATCCCAAAATCCTTTAACATGCTGGATATTTTATGTTGGACACATAGGTTTGGAAATCCTTTACTTAGATGATGTCACAACAGAATGCATTACCACCAGTAGCAGCCACCCAGCACTTCCCAGTCCTTTATCTCTATCCTGCCATGGAGTCAACTCTAACATCCTGTTCCTGGACACATCACTCAGCTCTATTTCATCCCAAGCCAAAACAGCACCAGAGAGCAATAGTTTCTCATCTACACATGGGACAGGGCCAGTTTATGCACAAGGTGAGGTCCCACACATCCACCCCAATTCTCAACCTGGGGCAGCAAAGCTGTTGGGGCCTGCCACATGGCAGGATGTGGTTCCCCATTCACTGATTTTTGTGCACATAGACCTCAGCATGAAGACAACACAGAATTCTTAAAATAAGGCCTAAACTTGGGGGAAAAAAAAAAAAAAAAAAAAAAAAAAAAAAAAAAAAAAAAAAAAAAAGGGAATTCTGGCACATAAGTCTTCATAACTTTCTAGTGAACCCAGTAAAAAGCCAAATCTTACAGCATTTAAATTCCAAGTATAGAAACTACTACACTATTGGTAGCCAGCATTAAGTTACAGTGCATTTAAAAGCCTCAGAGGCATGATATAGGCATATACTTCAGCAGAGCTTATCTAGCAAGCTCCAGCCTTGATAAGTTAATAATATGCTGGAAAAGCTAGCCATGTCCTGCCAAGAGTGTGCTTTTAATTGACTCCTCTAAAACACAGAACCACAATAGAAAAATATTTTAAAAGGAAACTATCACCACCATATGAAGATGTGCCATCCCAAGAGATAACCACCTTGGTGTGAGCCTTCTTAAAAGGCCAGATGGAGCAGGATAGAACACATAAACTGGATCTCTCTCCTAGAGTTTATACCCATAAATCTACAGATGAAATACTGGGGAAAGGAAGTGAGACAGACCTCACTATTTGAACTCATGATTAGGAGTTAAAATGGTCAAGTTATATGCCTATTTTTATAGATGTCTATCTTTATATATATGAACTGTTCTTTCTTCAGCTAAACTTTCCCACATGTGAAGTGTTTTGGCTCAACACTTATTGCAATAACTATGTTTTCTTTGAAATAACCTGAGCAAACATCATATTGGGGCTTTTCTCTGTAGATTTTTTTTTTTAGTGGTATCAAGTTTTTTACAGATTTTGTCATTTTAAAAAATGGTAACAACTCAAAGCACAAGTTATCAACAGAATTTTTATATTAAGCCAGCTGAAACTCATGTACTTGAATTGCTGATGAAAACAGCAGAAATATAACTATCAATGTATCTTTTACTTGGAGAAATCTTAGGTGGGGATAAGGAGGGGCAGAAGCAATCCCACCTTGTACAGATTACCAGATCACTGCCTGCTACTGTGATTCTGCTTTTTTTCATGGGACACTCCTAACTCCCAGCGACAGGCTTGGATTATCTGCATAGCATCACAAGGCTGCCAATCCCAGGATTATGTACGTATTTATGTATGTCCCTACTACTTACCAAAGTTTTAGGGAAAGGATGTTCTATGAAGAAATGCTGTCAGAAGAACACTTAAACACAGGAAAGCAGGATAATTTTAGGGATCTTTAATAAAAGATGGGCCTGATCTTACAAAGTTAGCCAGGATTTGTATAAACAAATTTGTGGACAGCACATGGGATAAACCAGGCTCATCTGTACCACATACTGAAATCCCAGTCTAGATCCAAGCTAAGGAAGAATGCACAAGCTCCACACAGAGACTTTGGACTGGAAGTAATAGTACCTTGCAAACATAGGTGGGGGCCACTAGCTCAGGAACAGGGATGATTTATGCTTTTTGGCAAGAATTTTTAAAGGCTTCTGATCAACTCACTAGTACAGTTCCCCAGTGGCCTCCTAAACATCTTGGCTCAGCCAAGTTGGGGAAGAAGGGGAGGAGCAGGGTGTGTGGATGTAAATAGTACTCTGTGGATGAGAAGAGAGCAGGAAGTTCTTGACATGTTATTTTTATCAAAAGTTAGATATACAAGGAGACATTACCTGGCATGGATTTTTCACAATCTACACCAAGTACCCACCTCCTCTGCTATCAGTGATTTATTCCTATTCCTCCTGCCTACTGTTCTTCCTAACTCTGTGGCACAGAGTATTTATACTATAACACAGACTATTACTATACTATAAGTATCCTGATTTAGAGTGGGAGTCCACAGGGTAATTTTTAAGGAGTGGAAATCACTTTCTGTCCTTTCATCATCAAAGCAATTGTTCTCACCCCATTCTTAACCTGATGTTCCTGCTTCTAATTTTAAGATGAAGATTATCTTGGATAACCCAAAAAGCTTGTGACTTTATTGGCTTCTCCCCTTTCAGTTCTCTCCATTGATCTATTGGGGAAAAAAACAAAAAACCAAAACAACCTCAGTTCAAACTGCATCTCACTTAAAGGTATTTGAAGGGATTTAAGATGGTTTTTGTACACAACTAGAAAATAGTCATGAAAATCAGCATTGGTGACCCTTTACAGAATATTAGAATAAACTGTCTAAAAAGTTGGCTGTTACAAGTCCTCAGGGCCACTTCTCCATCACCCTACCAACAGTGTTTGCTAGGCACAGATATCCAGAAGCATTTTTTAATCTATGTTAATATATTGTTTACTGCTCACCATGCTTCTTCAGGCCCCAAGATTTTGAAATAAAGTTGTCTGCAGCACTAAAACAACTTTGGGCATAAAACACTAGTATCACCACATATCCAGTGTGTGAATGGTCCCAAAGTTTTGCAGTGATGGGCTTTCAGCATCACTGTCTTGAGAACAAGCATGGCTTCCTCAGTTGAGCCATTGACGCACTGACTATAAATAAAAGTATTTGCTGTCAAGCACCACTGCTTCAACAGCAACATAAAGAGTTTTCTGTGTCTTAGACTGTTTTATGGTGGTCCATTGCAGATGGTACAAACTCCTCCAGGCTACAGTCACTGCAGATGGGAACCTCTACAGAAAGAGGTAGGAGGTTACCTGCTTCCAGCCTTGTTTTGTAGGCACAATACAGAAATCTGGATTGATCTCCCACTGCAGACAAAGCTGTGAAAACCCCAACACATCTGTTGTGGATCCTCCTAGGCTTATTCTGTGCACAGCATCCTTGCAGATTGGCTGCCTGGGCTTAACATGCTTTGTGTTTTCTCTTCTGTTTCCAGGAGCATATGTTTAACTCTTATCTTCCTTGGATGCTTCAGAGACAACTCCTGGAACAGTTCCCATAGTTGGTGCGTCATTACTAATATCATGCATTTGCTTTTCATAGGTGTGGAGACAGCCACGGGGGATCCACAAATCTTTGTCTGACTCCAGTATTGTCTCTTTTGCACATGTGGCTTGTGCTGCCAAAAAACGATGGCAAGAGACCAATCTCATTCCAATACCAGCAAAAACACAGATCATTTCACACTGATTGCCAGCCCAAATTGACCAGAAGTCCTAGTTCTGTCAGAAACAGTTTTAGACAAGAAAAATCCTCAACTGCCTACATGAGAAAACTGCTACATTAAGCAATTAAATTGAGTCATTTGCACCTATTCATTTCAGGAAAGCCCAGCTAATTAAAAGTGTTTCTCTCAGGAGGCAGTTTTCAAGAACTAAGTTTTGATAGGCACTAAATATTAGCTTCTGCCAGCTAAGGCAGAGGGGTGGATGCCACCAGCTATGCACACCTTGAAAAGCATTTGCTGTCACAAGAACTCCAAAAGACAGTGCCAGAAGTTTCAATATTTATCTACAGGTGTTTTACCAGCATTCACAGGTAACAAACAAGTATGATACTTTTATCTTGGGCAGGAAAGGACACTCAGTATCTTACTAAAATTAAGTATTTCTTCAAGAAGGAGGAGAGCCTTCCTTAGGTGGAAGGGGGCACTGCTGTATGGCATGGCCTAACATATCAAACCACATCTCAAGCCACACTGAAGTCAGCATCAACCAAATATCCATCCCTTGCTTCCCCAAGGAGAAGACCTTATTCTTCCACATGGCAGACACCATTGCTACTCATTAGAAGATTATAATAACACAGATTTACAGAGGTACACGCAGGCTGAGCAATCTATTTACGCTCCTAAGCACAAAAGTTCACATGAGCAAAGAGCTAAAGAAGAAAACCTTCCAGTCATGGTGGGAATGTCCAGCCACCCCTTCCAAAATGCAGCATGAACTACATGCAACACCCACCAACGAAGTCGAGACTCACTCATTTTAATCCTGTTCCACAGAACCTCTCATCAGCTCCCACTAACAGTCCTTGATCTTCACTAGAGTTCTTTCTTCTTTACTTTACTTACAAGCCTTCCAACTCATGAGTAGGTTATCTAGAAATTTATCACTTGCTAGCAATTTATCACCTGGCCACCACCCTCAGCTCATCAGCATATACATAATGAAGCACAAAAAGGGGTAACACACAATATGAATCCCTTTGAAAGGTCAGTCCTCAGCATGAAAGGCTTCCTGAATCAAATAACATTCAGGAGGGACAGCTGGAGTCACACAGCTGTAGCTGTTGAATGAAAAACAACTTTCAACTCACAGCACGTCGGAAAAACCACAATCCCAGGAAGGGATATAAATGCACAAGGCTTTTTTCTTGTAGAGGTTTATACTTTGGTTTTTTTTTTTTCTGAAGCTGAGCTCAGTTGTCATTTTTACATGGCTCCAAAATCAACAGATATTTATGATGACATTTCTTTGGGATTTTCAGCACTATTTGCTACCTGCCCTTGTGGCACCTTTGTTCCTGGAAAGATAGGAAATCTGTAGCTGTATCCAGTATAAAAAATACACTGGCACTACACCTGAAAGAGATTTGTAAGGAATCTTTTATCTGTCTAGAAAAAAAAAGAAAATTCGCTGAGACTTAACCATACCAGTGCTGATTCATAGGTGATACTCTGTGTTTATGAGCCCGAGTGCACGTCACTGCCTCAAAAGGCTCACTACAAATCCTCAGAGCATTTGCAAAGTGAGATGGCAGTTTCTGAACAGGGTTAACAGGAACATGTCCCTCCCAGCAGGCCTGACACTTGTTCCCATGCTGCCCAGCTCCTGGCCTTGCAGAACAGCCTTTAACCATTCTGTGTGCTTGCTTGAGTCTTTGCCTCCAGCATAGCTCTTGGATGATGACCCTGAGAGGGCAGCAGGACAGCCTGCCCCTCACACAAACTTCCAGGACATTGTCTGAAGCAGCCTCTGACAATGGGAAGGAACAACCCCAATCCTTCCACTGGATATTTGATGGCTCTCTAGCTAAATTTCCCAGCCCTACCGATTATCTCAGCTAAAACCCATGTCCCACCTTCCCCTGCCCTAGGCTTCTCTCCCTTCCTTTAGGCTTGAGAATTAAATGCAGCCATAAAACCAGGTAATTGTGGCAGCTCTCCTTTACTGAAAGCGGGTAATCAATAGGCAATGCCAGGCTAAGAAATGGTTATCTGGGGAAGATTCCTGTGTCTGTCTTGGCACCCACATTGCCTTGCTTCTGTCCAAGCTAAGGAATTGTAAAAAGCATTTGAAGTACACTCAGCACGTCATCTGTGTATGTTTGCAGCTGGTTTACTGTTAGTGTGGCCAGAGCAGATAAATGATTATGTGTATCCAACCTATATTTGTTGACATTAGCCTTTTTTCTTGGAAGTTGTCTTTGTACACTGTCCAACCGTTGTCTGGCTGCTCACAGTATCACTTTTTTGCAAATTCCTAAAAAGTGCCACACCACCAACTTGCAGAGGACTCCTAGAAATGCTTCTAGGAAAACACTTTCTTCAGAGAGCTGGTGGAACAGGTAGCACAAGTTACTTGGTCAGCTGTAATTCCCACCCATCCTAGAGAGTCAGCATCAACCTCAGGTGAGCGTGGGCTTCTGCACGGAGAGGAGAACAGTCATGGTGCATCCAGAGACAATTCCTTCAGTCCATCTGCCACCAGCACTGCCACTAAACACCCGCTGTTCCTGCAGGTCACTTTGGTTCCCTGCCATATCTCACTGCTCACCAGGCCCAATCCTACAAAGGCATTTCTGTGCCTAATTTTAACTGAAGTGAAGGGGAGGAAGGTGTCTAAATACTGCTGGCTCTTACTCATTCGACAAGCCTTAACTCCCCCAGGAAGCTTTGCTCAAGGACAGCACGAAATAGCATTCAGGGAAGCAGGTAAGGTACGATGCTGTCAGCTCATAATTTTTAAAAGATCCATAAAAGTATTCAGAGTATTCAGCCGCCCACACTAGCTTAAATTTTGAGTTTCTCCCACACTGTGTAGTCTTTGAATGTCTTTAGGGCTTCCTTTACCTAAGGATAGTGTTGCTACATATTCTCACAAAAGCTCTGATGTCTGAGCTTTGCACACACAGCGATGACCATAGTAGGTAAAGTTCTGGCCAGGTTAAACACCTCAGGTAAAAAAAACCTCAGACTCTACCTTTCCACCAGTTCTCCATCAGCAGAATTTAGACGTATTCAGTGGCATTATTCTGGGTTTATGACACTGTAAGACCCTGAAGCATTTGTATTCATAGATTTTATTATTATTTCCATATCTAAATATCAAAAAGCTTTTGGTATGTTTAAAATTCAACTACAATTAAAGAACAGTTTTAAGATTTTTAGACTTTTCCTTGGGCAAGCTGGTGAAAGCTCACTTCTGCATTTTGTTGTAGTAACCCATTTTCTGCCAGTTTCATATTTAGGATCAAGTATAGTAGCTTTGTGTTGATAAGATACTGGTTATCCATTTAAAGAATTACATCCAGTCAAATTTAGAAAAGGAAAATAGAGCTATTTTTGCTAATATTGGCTTTTACCAAGTCTGTCCCTATGAAATTTAAACTCTGGTACAAATTTAATTTTACATCTTGAATGTCACAATCTCTTGTAAAAGGTAGAACTAAAAAAAAAAAGCATGTATTTCACTTAATCAATATATATATCAATATATATAACATTCAGCAATATCTGATTGGATTGTAAAGCTGTGCTGTAATGATTAACACATCCAAAGAAGCATCCACAGAACGCAGGCAGGGTACACTGCTCCAATAGTGCCAAAGTCTGTCACACTACATATTGGCAATCTGGGTGAGAAAGAATTTTCCAAGTCATTTAAGTGCTGTGAAAATTAAGTTAGCAGTTTAGATACATTTTCAAAAAAAAAGGCTGGTGATTACAAAGCTAGAATGAATGTGGACTGTGTTTACATCTGCTTCCTGGAAGGTAAAATGTAATCAGAGGAAGCAAAAAAAAAATAGCTTTCAAGATATTCTTTTTTGGTTTTGGGGTCTTGTCAGTAGGAGTTGTTTATCTTATGGCAGGATAATATGGAAGATTTCTGTGCTGTTATTCCATAGTGTGATTTGATGAGACAGATGGTGTACCCCGCGCCAGAACAACAGCTGGGAATGGTCATATAATGTTTCTGGACAGAATAACACAAGCCAGTAATCTCTGTCTCTCAACTATCAGTCACCTTCCTTTCAATTAGTTTCAGATGCAGTGTCTAAATAGGCAGTGAAATGTCATAAGTCCCACACTCTGAAGCAGAGCTTCCTCAGACCCCAGGTAGTGCTTGATTGGTTTTGTTGCTGCTGACCACTGATCTTTGAAGAGTGAAATTCCCAGTCATGCTCAAGGACCTTTTTTCAAAGGACACTTCTAATAAATAAATGCTAGCCTTAATATAGTGGCATTTGAAACCTTGCAGAAAAAGGCTTTAAACCTACTGCCAAAACCCACTTTAATCAGGATCAGTCTCACTCAAGTAAGATTAACTGAAGTTAGAAAGAAACTACTCATCCAACACAAGGCATCTGTCCAGACTCCCAGGGAAATCAGAAATAAAAGGTAGCAGGAGATGGTGATTCATCTGTCCTTTTGGATACCTATCTAAGGGTGCGTGGTGTGCCCTCCATGACACTGATTTCTGGGAGATGGGTGACTAGAGCCTCTATTTTCTGAGAGTTAAAGTTAAGTGACCTAAAGCCTACTCATAATTCCTACAGCTCTGCAGACTCTTCACTGCTGTGAAGAACAGAAGGAAAACTGTAATGTCAGATTGAAGGTCCTTGTACCCTACTTCCGACCACACCAACAGCAGATGCCTAGTGAATATATGTGATATATGAAAACTCCTTGTAACATTCTCACAATTTACAGACATTTTCAGAACAGGAACCTGCTGATGAGGATGTGGTTTCTGTGTAGTTAGTACTCCCTGGGGACACTTATATTAAATCTCTTGTCTGTCCTTGAAATCCTAAAAACCTTAGCACCATCCTTTGTCAAGGAGATCCATGGGTCAGCTGACTGAGATGTTTTGTTTGGAGCCGTACTATTTTATTAGCTTAATCTGACGTCTCCCACCTCTTGTACTGCAAAGGAGTTTAAAAAAAAATCAATCTATTCATTCTCTCCATGTCACTCAAGATTTTTTTTTTGTAAATGTATCACCTCCTCCTCCTTTATCTCCTTTCTGTATACAAAAGTCCTAGCTTAGAAATCCTTCATACAGAGTCTTTCTGTACCTTTGATCATGTTTTATTGGTGCTGCTGAAAACCACAACCCAGGCTGTGGGAAAACTCCTCTTTATCATGGGGAGAAAAGACATTACCCACACTGCCCTTTGTTTGTAGTTATCTAGCTGTTACTAGAAAGTTCCCTGTTTCCACTGTTGTCACTGGTTTATTTTTGCTGCAGTGTTTTAAATATTCCTAACCACCCCTGTTCATTGGGCCCTTACCCTCAGACTCCTCCCCTATCCTAGTTTATATAAGTTACTGTAACACCCTGAACCCTGCCCTTTTGGTGCACCCTCTACTTTGTATAGATTACAGGTTTGTTATTTTACTGTTAAAGCCTTTTGGTTTTGGGTCATCAAACTAAACCCATCCTTCTATTATTTTACCACTTCATGTCCAGCTGGTCCGCTCTTGAAGTCACGGTCCCCAGCCATGACAATCTTTGTTGCCCATCTGTAAACCTTTTCCAGCTGTCTTGTAAATTTCTTGTGATGGAGGGATCAGGACCTTCTAAGCTCACTAGAACAGACTGGTTCACAACCAAAATCCCAAATTTGTTTCAGTGCTACTTACTCAGGATCAAAACGCCTGTCGGTGCTGTGATAAGCGAGCACAGTGATAAGCAGGCTGCAGTGGAAGAGCCTCGGCAGTGTTACTGAAGCAATAGGAGCAGACTCGGTCAGGTCTTCCCATCTCATCCTCTTCCACTGCAAGAGGCACATAGGAGAGGTGGGAAATCCCAGCTCAGGGTGGCAGAGCCAGTGCAGGTGCAGGAACTGCAGTGCAGGACCAACAGGGAGACAGACACCTGGAGTGTGGACCTTCCTGAAACACAGAGCAGGCCTGAGTGGCTCTTGCTGCCTTCACTGCCTTTCTCCCAAATCCCTTTGGTGACTTAGCCATGACATCAGGACACTGGAGAAGGGGCTGATTTTTCCAGCTCTTCAGTCAAAAGGCAACCCTCACCTGCCAAGCAGAAGAAGTGAAAACACAAAGAACCATTCCCTCGGGTTCCTGCCTTTGCATATTCATGCAGAGAGGACAGTCATCCCCAGCAGGTTTCATCATCTAACAGTGGAAGTAAACACATCTTACAAATAGTCAACATGCAGAGCTTGTGGGAAGGCCATTCATGAGGAATTTCCCTTTGATTTAATGGCAGTCATGAGTATGGGAAGTCTGATGGGTGATGTGTAGGTCCAGGGCCTTCCCAGTAAGCTGGAGTCCCTGGACATGATACAAGGCTGTTCTTTATCTTCCTGCCTGCAGGCTGGTGGCTGAAGAAGTGGGAAAACAGGCTGTTTCAAGTAAAACAGAGGGCAGCTCTAACCCAGACATCCTCAGTAGGATCTGTTCATCAGTATCATCTGTTCAAAGCCATGTGGGTTGAAGCAACCCAAAAGCTTTAAAAGAACAGTGTCCTGGGGTGACTTTATGATACTGGTATCCCCAGTCGTCTGGTTTATGTTATATATTAAGTTCTGCACCTTTAAGACTGGCTTTGAGAGCAAGAGGGGGGAAGAAGAAGCGCGCAGTTTGTGTTAAAGGAAACATCACTCCCCCACATCCCGCTCCTGGACTGTGGTGTCTGCAGCACGGACAGACAGCAGGACAGAGCTTCTCTCTGGCTTTTAGTTAGTTTTAGCTATCTGAGGCAGAGGAGTTCCCTGGACCTTTGTTTTTTTTCCAATTTTCTTGGATCTGTGCAAGCCTGCTCTGGACTGAACACCCAGTCAAACCCCGGGAGCTCAGGCCTATGGCCCACCGGGGCCTGGGCCTCGGCACTTTCCAGAGCCAGAGGGACTGATAAGAACCTGAGTGAGCCGAGCTACACCACATGAAAAGGACTTTTCTTCCTAGACTTGCCATCCCATCGAACAGCAAGAGGTTTTATTATTTAATATTATTTAATTTCTTTTAAATAAACAGCTTTTTCCACTTCTCTCCAAAGAATTTTTTATTTCCTTTCCTGGACCAGTTGGTTGGGAGGGGTCATTTCCCTGGGGAAACCCCCATTTAGAGTTTTCCTCACTAATTTGCCCTAAACTAGACAAACAGCTTTGATAGAAGTGCTCTGGGAAGCTTTGCTTTTTGGTGCACCCCACTGATACGTTTATTTTGTATAATTTTTTAAGCACTGAACCCTTGCTTATGGGTGTCTTAAACCCAGGGCTTAAGGGGCCTTGCAGATGGTCCCTTGCTGCTCACCACAAAAGTTTTATTACTACCTCAACCAAAATCTCTTTTGAAAGAAAGAAAGCAAGCCAGTGTTTGCTTTGCTTCCAGATAGACAACTTTAAAAAACACACACAAAAAAAATAGGAAAGCAAAAAACAAACAAATGAAAAAACAAACAAAAAACACACTGAGGGGAAAAAAAGAGAAAGTGGAAATGTAGAGGGGAAAAAAGAAACAAAGAAAAAAGACAGTGACCCAACAGGTTCAAAGACACTGAACATGTACTTTCAGTTGTTTCTTGAAATACATGCTAGAGTTACAAAGGCATGGAACCTTCATTTGCTGCTTTACAAAGTAAAACATCACAGTTTGAATCATTTGGGTTCTTGGTAGCCAAGTGATTATTTATCAAAAGATGCTAATACTCTATTTGCCCCTAGAGTAATGGTCACATAGGTTGGGTGAAGAAAATAAGATTGAACATCCACTTCAATAAAGCTAACGAATTCTGGATTGCAGAATCCTGGCTGAGAATCCATTTTCATTTGTGTTGTCTTTCCTAAGGATAACACAAACCTTTTCATACAATATCAGAGCTGATTAAAAGTAAATGACGTAAAGTGTTCAGGCTCCAACATTAGGAAAATGTATTTCACTAGCATAGCAATATTATTATTATTATTATTATTATTATTATTATTATTATTATTATTATTATTATTATTATTATTATTATTATTATTATTATATCAGCCAAGGAAAATATTTTTTGTCTTCTGAAAAATGTTACATTCCCAGTAGGGTGGGTTGCAGCTGACATTCCTAGAGACTTGCTGTCTTGTTCGGAGCAGCATGTGGTTAACAGCTAAAAGACAGAAATGCTTTCTACTGCAGAATTGCAGTCACCTCAAGAAAATGCATGGCCTGGAGTATTTTGTAGTTCATCCAGAGCAGAAATGCAAAGGCAAAGAATGGTAGGAAGAAGAGGTTTACTTTAGATTATTGTTTTTGGTGTGATGTCACTGTTACTTATTAATCTCAATTTGTAGTGAAGCCTTTGCACAGTATTGGTAACAGTGCAGTATTAAATATGGCAAGACAGCTGCTCCATGAAGAACCAAAGTAATGGGATTTACTTTAACTCCTATGGTGTCACATTTCTGCAATAAAAACAACTTTTTACTGCTCTAAATCCAGGAAGACTTTATTTTTGATCTTTCAGGAAAACTACAGTGATAAGCAAGTGCCTGTATGAGAAAGGGAAAATAGAGCTGATTCCATAAAGCTTTCACTCTTTTCATCACACACATGTGCTACCTCTTCCCTGAGAGCTTGGTGGGCTGTCAAGAGCCTTGAAGTGTCAGAGCCTGGGTCTGGGAGGATCAATGGTTCATGAGGAAACAACTGGGAATGGAAGCTACAGTGATTATTGCTTGAGTTAAGGACACAACTATGGGCTTTCCAACAGGCCTTTTTCCTCTTTCACATCTTGGAGGCAATCCTGAAGCAGACACAATGCCAGAATTAATGAAGTGCTTGAAGTCCAGTAATTTGATCTTCTCCAGTAATGTCATTTGGCTCTTTTTTAATGAGGAGATTTCATACCTTTACCCCACCCCGCAAAGGTATGAATGACAGCCTGTTTCAAGGTCTTAATTTCTAGCAACCCTTATCAAATGTAATGCAGCTATAGACTTGGTGCCAAGGCCACACATTAGTCTGTGCAAAAATCCCCATATATCTGACATCTCCAAAATGCTACACAAAGAAACCATCCCATACTGCACATTTTTTGGCTCCTATTATACTGATGGAACTATGATAGTCATAATCAACTGCCAATTTTTCCCTGAATGATTTTCCTGTATTGACAGAAATGCACAGTAATCCATAAGACTTTTCTTTAATCAGTGTAAATCACAAACAAGTGAAGCATTTTTTTTTCTGTTCAAGTAACATGTGACTCTAGGGGGTTTTCCCCCCTTCTTTATAGACATGAAGTCAGTATTTAGTAAACCAACTCACTATATGAAGAATCCAAAGCATCTCCTCTAAGCAACTCAGTATCTTAATCTTTAAAAAGTTTTGGCAAGACATTGAGGACACTTCTGGTTTTGTTAAAGTCTATGCTAAATTTGCTTTTAACTTCAAACTGAAGCAGAAGTTTATCTTTAGTGTAAAATTCAGAGAAATTTGGAGAAGACTAAATAATGGAGAAACAGTGTGAGCACTAAGAAAACAAAGAGAATTATCAGAGGTTTGGGTTTTTTCTTTCTTTGTTTAATTACAAGCCCATTAAGCAAAGTAAAATCTTGCATACCAGGGCCAGAGTAAAGATAGCAAATAAAAGCACATGATATTTTTATCTTTTGATAGATCAGATGATAAATGCTGACTATCATCATGTTTACAGGTCATTTCCATATTTGAACACAGAAAGGCAAAGTACACAACTGATCATGGCTCATGCCCTACATGGCTAGATATTCAAGATGGATAGAAAAACATAACAAACTCAGTGCCACAATGACTGAAACAACCTTTTTCTCTCTCAGAGTTGGGCCTGTACAAAACAACTAATTGATATCATTTGTTGCCCCATAGAGAGCTTGGCAACTCTACAGCTCCACGCAGTTTGTAAAGTAAGCACCACCATTAACAGTTTCACTGGAGGGAAATGGAGGCAAAGACAGCAAGTGTCTGCTCCTAAATCACCCAGCATGCTGGTGTCAAATGCACAATCAGGGACATGGTAAAGACCCTCCCAAGGCCTGAGCCAGCCTAACGCTGCTCTTCCAGGAATCCCCTTTCCACATGAGCCAGCTGGCTGAGACACCAAAGCATCAGAGCTGCAAATAATAAACAAACCAGGAGAGATGGGACCAAGTCCCCAATGGCAAATACCTCCAAGATTTCTACTGCTGTCAGCAAAACATATATCCCAACACAGGCATTACTGTCAGCAATAACATAATACCGTTGTCTCTGGCTGTCTTTAGTGCAGAGTGTATAGAAGAAATCAGACATTGGGTGGTAGTGGTTAACTTTGGCATGCCTGATTCCCCTCACCCACATTGCTCAGTGTTACCTCTCCAGCCTTCTCCTGCTGCTCCCTGGATAGTCATAGCTCATGTGGCAGAAAGAGTGGGAAGAGAGGAAAAGCTCAGGCCCTGTCATGTTTTTACCCACCATTTGAGAGCCACAGGATTGAAATCACTATACAGTACATCATTGCCAAGATGATGGTTAACAGAATATAGTTGGGAGAGCTGAAAATAAAAGCTTAACTTTATCCAACCTCTCTAGATTACCACTGCATTTTTTTTTCTGTCCTGAAAGTATTCAATAAGAAATTTTAATTCTGAGCTGAAAAGTAATAGCTCAACCCTGCAGTTATCCAAGTCCTTCCTTGGTTTATGTGGGATACTGTTACTTCTGGAATTTTGCTAGTTGGTTGGGTTTTCTTCTGAGCAGTGGTCATGGTGTCTGAGCCATCCAGAACACTTTCTCTGTCTTCTTACCAAGCAGCAGTGTTGTCAGGCTGTTCCATCCTTATACAAAGTGCATAAATGATGAGTCCGACAGTTGAATGTAAAACCGTTACTGTTAAAATTGTGGGTTCAGAGAAGCAGGGATCAAACCTTCTGTTTATGCATTTTTTACTTTATTTGATGCACGAGAACTGACGCATGGGACTTAAATAGATATGAAGTGGGTAAGAACAATAATTCGGTTCTCCCTTCTTCCAAAAAGTGATCTAATATTCCTTTCTTTCCTCCTTTAACAGAAAAACAACCAATACAAACTGGAAAACAAATCAACAAATGCTGACTCCACATGAAAAGACTAACCTGCATTCTCTACCAAGGGCCAGGGAAGGCTTCACATCCTGGAGGATGAGACAAATGGAAAATACCAAAGATTTGGCTCCATTTGCAGCCAAGCAACACTACCTCTCCTGAGCCAGGCCATCTCTGGTTTGGGATCGTTCTTCATCAGATTGAATAAAAGAGAGAAGTCAGGCTCTCAGAAATGTTTCATAACCCATGTTCACTTCTGGGGTAAAATAAATGCCTAATATTGTCTCAGGGGGCTTGACATAATACTTTTTGAAGTCAGTGGAAAGTTGCTGACCTGAGTGCTCCTTGGGCTACTACAGCTATTGGTACATAAATTGTGCACCAATTTGGCCATGGCTGTTGCCTGGGAGGTGGGATGCATTATTTTGCATCATTTTCTGGTTTAGACTACACCCCACACAGAACATATTGGAATAGTTAGCTAATGTTTATTGGGGTGGATCACATCAGCTGGTGCTTTGGAAAGAACAGGCAAAAATGTAAACCAGTTCTTCTGTTACACAATAGCAACATGGAGCCCACTAAGACATGAAAGAAAGGCACATCATAAAGGGCAGGTATAACTTTGCATCAGTCATCTGCACCTCCTTCTTTTCTTCTCCTTGCTGATATACTAGGCCAAGTCACTAGAAGGATGGATTTCCAGCATCCACTTACACATCATTTTATCACAGCCACACTCAAACTTACCAGTATTCTGCATGAAAACAAATATGACCAGCTACCCCAACAACCATATAATCTTGACCCGCCAAATATCAGACAAACCTGACAGAGCCTTATACAGGTGGCACCTTCCTCATTGTGTGCACTGTATCGTCTATTCCATTCAATATCCAGTGATACTTACATCTCTTAAAAGGCTCTTTCTGCCTCCATCACTACAGGCCAATAATTTCCTTGAGCAAATGGGTCTGTGGCAACAAAAGACTCTGCAGGATTGCACACCTAAATAATTATTTGTATGTTCAAACCCTCCCAATCCACTGATATATCCAGAAGTTCTGTCATCTGAATTAATGTCTTCACATTAAAGCAATGGTGACATGAGAGAAAATTCAGGCCTCTGACTCTTTTAGAGAATCTATGATACTTTACATCTTTGCAGTGCAACTGAAATGAAGAGTTAGAATCCACAGAAACAATTAAGTAATTTTCATGGACCCATTTCCTCCTTTTTGGTCCCTGAAAACCATTGTATGTCATTACTGGAGTTGTTCAGCTAAGGCTAGCTCAAATGTTGTTGGAAAGTGTATTCAGAAACATAAGACATAGATTTCAGCTAGCTGTCTCCTGAAGAAATGAAAAACGTGTCTGTTGCAACATAAGCAAAAATGAGGAACAGGCCTGAGGTTTTACAGGAAGAAAAGCAGTCTGGAAGAGAAAGGGGGAGAACAAGGCTTGCCTGCTAGTGATAACAGTTTTAAAGGAGGTACAGTGTTAGATCTTCCAAGGAACCCCTGGCCCCTTTATTTTATTTCTAGTCATGTCTTGAAAAAGCCATTTATAGAAAAGATCCACTCTGCTCATTGTCAATTACTAACATATGTCCCCCACTTGGCAAACAAGACAACTCGGGAACGACATTTTGTGAATAATCAACAACATCACCCAAAAGTGACTGTGTCTTTGCTTTGGGCTTAATAAAATACTTTTTCCCCAAACAAGATATCTTTCACACAATGGTGCCAAATGGAACATATTAAGCTTTAATGACGGCTGAAAACACTGTGCACTGAAGAGGCAGGGATGGGGCTGTCTTGGACCTTAGGACAAACAGCTGCGAGTGTACCAGCCACAGATGCTGCTCTACACAAAGGGGCCTCTGGGCATTGCTGCGGCACAAACAAATAATGCACTAAAATGGCAAACTTTGGCAAACGGAATGGGGGACTTTCCAGAGGTCTGGGATTCAATCAGAAAACACTATGCAGGATGTAATCCTCACAGCAAGCAGCAAAACTATGGACATCAAAGATAAGACAGGACGTGGAAACTGACATCTTGTTGCAGAATTATGTGTGGCCCACAGAGGAACCCCAAACATACAGACAGCTGTCACATATATGCATGCAAACAGTGAATACAGGGATAATGATGAACATTTACCTGAAGTGCTAAGGATTATGCTTGGACATTTAACTCTCAGCTCATTTAACTTTCTTCTTCCAAATGTTTGTTTTGTAGTCAACATTCACTGTTCAGGCTATCTAAACTCCTAGAGATTAGCTCAGCTTCCACAGTTCAGACTGCCCGCCTCTTTCCAGGGACTCTAACAAAACTCAGAAAAATGCCTTTGCGTGATGTTTCATAGCTCATGTGTCTGGAAAAGACAAGTCTCCTCTATCCTTCCCTCCTTTCATACTCTTCCATCCTTCCAGAGAATCTCCCAGTGCTGCCCTGTCCTCTTTTGGGGCAGCTCCATCCTCATCAGATGCTTCCCTGAGCCATTTTTGCTGTGTTAGCCCTCTGCCAAATTTGGAATTAAATCATCTGAAGTAGGGTTCCATAAGCCCACACATGGTAAGCAGCAGGAGCTTGCAGTCAGGAGACAGGAAGGGCAATATGAAGATGATGAGATGGGGCAGCAGAAGGGACTCTTCTCCAGTGGTGATGTGACGCCAAACTGACTCACTGCCTCCCATGGGACTGCAGCCACAGAAAGGCCACCTGATTATTAGGGCCACAAAGATTATTAGTAGTCTGAAGCATCTCTCTCATGAGGAGAGGATGAGGAAGCTGGGTCTGTTCAGTCTAGAGAAGAGAAGACTGAGAAGGGATCTCATTAATGAAGGTAAATATCTCAAAGGCAGATACCAGGAGGGTGGTACCAGACTCTTAAGTGGTGGCCAGTGGCAGGACAAGGAGCAGTGGCCAGAAACTGAAGCACAAGAAGTTCCACCTCAACATGAGGAAGAACATTTTCACTCTGAGGGTGGCAGAGCGCTGGAACAGGCTGCCCAGGTAGGTCATGGAATCTTCCTCTCTGGAGACATTCAAAACCCACCCAGAGTTCCAGGGTACCCTGCTCCAGGTGACCCTGCCTTGGCAGGGGGGTTGGACTAGGTCATTTCCAGGGGACCTTCCAATCCTAAAAATTTTGTGATTCAGACCTGAATATGGTATCCAGACTGGATATGGTGGTTGCTGAATAGCTAGGCCAGTTTTAAAACTTACCTCAGGAAGATACACTATTATCTCAATTCACCACGAAGTGCAGAATGACAGAGATGATCTGTAGGTCACTTCTAGGGCAAAATTAGTTTTCTCTAGTTGTCATTTGTTGTTGCTTTGGGTTTTTTGTTGTTTGTTGTTTTTTTTCTTGAAGTGTATTGATTCTTCAGTCTTAAAAATAATCACTCTCATTAGAAATGCCTACTAGCTATTCAGTGCAAGTGTATAAACCACATTTTGCTTTCCTTTATTTTCAATCAATTCCTAAACCCTGCGAAAATCTAGCAAGCCATGAAAGCCTAGATCTGACAAAAGATGAAAAGTCATTTAGCACCATGCCACACACACACACACACATATGTATGTATCACTATCACCCTAATGCATTGCAAGCTCACATTGTTTTTGCTGTGCTTTAATTCTCCCAAAAGGATTTTCAAAGAGAAAAAGTACATTCCCCTGAAAAGTTCTTCTTTACCTCAATTCCCACATATTTAAATAAAAATAACATTCCCTCTTTAAAGCTTCTCAGATCAGGGCTCCCTTCAGGATGAAGTGAGGGTCTTCCACTGTTGGTCATGTGAACGCTGCCATCAGCTTAAAGTTTTGCTCTGGTGGGAAGAAGATGGGCCATGATTGAAGGACTATGATTGAAGCAACTGCTGTCATCTACTTAGCTGAAGTATGTTGAGATAATTTCTCCCAACCACCTGCATTAAATCACTCACTTTCCTATTTCATCAAGATTCTTAAAGCTCCAAATCAGAGAGATTCCTGTACACATCCAATTTATTCTGCACCGTTTTCAGGTGTTTTCTCTCCATTTCCCACTCTGTGCCTCCTTCTTTGAGCTCTTACTTCTCCTCTCTGGAAGTTTACTCTTTCTATCACTGCTGTAGGTATAGCTCTTCATATTCAGACCTATCCTCTTCATTATACTACATAAAAATTGCACATAAACTAAAAAAAACCCAAAACAACAGAGGACTGGAAAACCTGGTGCTGTTAATGGCATCAAAGGGCTGTGAGAACAAAGCTCAAAGGACAATCCCTAATAATTCACATGTGACCATTTTTCTAAATTCTTATACACTCTAGTGTGAAATGACTGTATTTTATTGTGTCACACTTAACACTTAGACTCTTGCCTTTGGTATTAATGGGAATGTCCTTCAACTAGAGCTGCTTTTTGTTCCGTTTCTTTGATTCATTAGTTGTTTACTGCAGGCTATTAACAATCCTAGGACTAGCTTTAATCCACAGCCAGAGCCTTTAAATATAATACATCATCAACAGGTAATTATTCACTTTGAAGTCTTTCTTTCTTTTTTTCTTAGCTGTTTGAGGTGATATCTGAGGCTTTAAAGTCTGGTAACAGAGTACTTCTATCAAAGCACTAAAATTAGTAGTGCAAATGTCAAGAAGTTAATTTGCTTTAAATATAAGGATGGCCTATCTTTTTCTCTCCTTTCATTCTTTGTTTTTTTGTTGTTCTTTTTTTCATTTGTTTTTACTTTCTTTTTTTCTGTTTTGACTCCAGCTAGAAGTTAGAAAAGCTTTGGATGCTTTTGCAACTGTGGTAGCTTGAGAGTTTAGAATTGGGTAACTGTACTATATATGACTGATACTGTAAATTCACTAGGATCATCATCTCTTTTCATCATGCTTGGTAGAGTTTTATTTCAGTTGTCCCTCTGGTAGTGAGATCAGAAATCCAGATCTACAATTCTGGGTGAGAGCCTCTGGACATACACTGGCATAAGCAGAAGTTTGTGGTGCTGTGCTGATTTCTGAGGTCTTTTACTCAGGTTCTTTGGCTTCATTTTGGGAAGGTCCTTAAGACCCTGATTAATTGTTTCTATACTTAAGGCTTTCCCAAGTGCTGTCTGATACTGTTACATGTTTCATGAACTGCGACCTTCATGTGTACACTTGCAGAAACTTCTGGGCCAATCTCAGATACACTGAGAAAAACATGAGTAGCACATACAGGACATCTTGACTCCACAGAACCACAGAAGATCAGTCTTGGATCTCTGTAGCAGAGTGTTCATTCATTTGAAGGACTTCTAGGTCTGGAAAATTCAAATACATAGTATCATGGTGAACACCTGAGATAATTTTTCTTTTACTCAGAGTATTCTGTTTTAATCTGTCATGCAGCATTTTATAACTCTGGTTTATACATGACCTCAGAAATAACTTCTGAGAAAGAGCTGGCCCATAATGCAAGGCAGTCATATTTATTGATATAGAGGGTGCAACATGCTGTGATTATCCATATCTCTCTCTTTATGTGTTTTTGGGGTGCTCTGATGTGGCTTCTAGCAGAGGTGTCACCAGGCATGTGGAATATTGTTATTTTTTAAAATTTTATTTTCCCTTTTGCATTTATTTCTGTTCACAGGCAGCAGTAGTCGTACACCCCACATGTCACAGGCAGTCTGCTGCTCTCCCATCTCCCAGTTAGCAGTAGAATGAGTGGGGTGACTGAGGCAGTCAGCATGAGGAGCCAGCTGCTTTGATCATGACAACACCCCTGAAAAGCACTGAAAGTGAAGAGCATCTACTTCCCCTGCAGATGAGGAGCTAAGAACCAAGTTTCAGCCTCATTTCACTGAGGCTTTAATTGTTACGGTAAGTAAATTATGGAAGGAATGTCAAGCCACTGACACCATCACTGGCTGGCTTACCACAAGAGGAATAATCAATCCAGCACATGAATTTGGAGTAGTGGGGTGCTCTGCGCAGCCCCAACTGCAGGAAGGAAAGTGTGAGCAGGCTTTATCTTTCCCTGGTAAGTAATCTGCAGTATCATGAGAGAAAATGCACACACACTGAAGAGTTAAAATGATGAAAATTAAGCTTACAGTGAACAATATCCTTGCTTTTGGGGAAGATCTGAAAGCTTCTCAAAGGGAAAGTAACAGTTAAAAAGGCTTTATCTTTGCAAGCATTATAAAAAAGGTCGTAAGCTGTATACACTACAAAGGCACTGCCTTCACCCCTCCATCTCTGTGATTTCTTTAGATTGAAGAAACCTGTTGGCTTGAGTTCTAAAACCCCAGATAAAAGCTTTGATTTGTTAATTAAATTTTTACTGCTATCTGCATTTGATATCTCAGTCAAATTGTATCCGCTTGCAACAACAGAAAAAGTCACATCAAAGGAGAGCTCCACCTCCATGACCTGTAATTACAGAATTTACTGCAGTGTGACACTGGCTGCAAGATGCACCTGCCAGGCAGACCCAGCTTACTATCTACACCTAAAACAAAGCCATTTCATTCAGCTGGGGTGAGCCAACACATGCTGAACAAAAGGGCTATGTTTTGTCAGGAGCCGCTCTAGCGTATTTCTTGTCCTGAGACAGACGGGAGCTCCTGAAAACAAGGGGTTTTTTTTCTGTGTTATCACACTAAGTCAGGGATAAGGATGAGCTCCCACAGAGAAAGGCAGAAGTAGGAAAAAAAGGAAAATAAATTGGAATGGGAAGAAAAAGGGAATTAAAAAGAAAAGGAAGGAAAAGGAAATTGAAATTCATCTTGGTGGTTAAAACAAAACAAAAAAAAAAGGAAAAAGCTACTCACAAACAAAACAGTGACAAAATATTAGGAAACACAGAGGAAGATAGGGTAGCAGAGAGAAAATAGAAAGGAAAACAAACTAGATACTGTGCATATATACTAACATATCTACTGGAGTCAAACTTCAGCCTGCAGTGTTCTCCCCCTTAAACACCCACACAGGTATTGCAGAAATCCCCAATTTATGTCAATGCATTTTTTGGCCCTCAGTTGTTTTGTACTATATCTTCAAACAAGCAGAAATTTAACATAGGAAAAATTACTGTTAATATTTACATTTGGGAAACAAAATACAAGGATAGAAAATAAGTAAGGCATTGAATAGACTTGCTGGGTAGGAACTTTTCCTGGAATGATTAAAATATGCACAAAATATCCATAAAACAGAATATACATTTTCAGCAGGAGAATAATAATTTTGTTGAAAAAAAATTCTGTTGGGAAAACCAATATGAAAAATCCATGCCTATCCACTCAGAAGGCACTTGTTACTACTGCTTCAGTAATGCAGAGATTCCTAGGCTGTCCATCAAAAAAATATTTCTCAGTTTAGTTCTCTCCCGTGGATTAATGTCCAATACAACCCTTCCTGGTAAAAAATAAATTAATAATAATTTTAAAAATAATTCCTCATACATGATGCTCATTTCATTTCAGAGGTCCTTGTTTTCCAACCAGAATTCTTTCTGGTTTTTTGTTTGGTTGTTTTGGTTTGGTTTTTTTTAATGAGAGAAAAAGAGAAACTAAAATTGCTCTCTTTTACTTACTTCAGCATGCACCTGGCCTCACTGTAACAGGGAAAAGTTTTCTACTGACTTCAGTGGGCCTAAGATTTTTCACCTTGCATCCCTTTGGCCTCAGCGAGCACTGACTAAACAATGTTGCTGAAAAGCATGGGGTGAGATGTGTGGTGGGATAAAGGGTCTGTAGACATCAAAGGTTTTCTCTGTTTTCATTGGAACTTCAAAACACTGTTGAAATATTTACTAAACCAAACCGATGTGATGTCTCTGAAAGCTTGGATGAAAAGCACCCACTATGGCAAGCTGGGGTTTTAAGCCTGGAGCACTGCCAGGGCATTCCTTCCAAGGGCCATGCCCCAAAATTGGGCATCACCCTTTTGTCCAACAGTCTGTCCCTCTACTGTGCTACCAGAGACATTTTCAGCAGTTTTCCACTGATGGAGTGTGGCTTTCCTCTGCTGACAATAGCAGGAATGCAGTCCCACCAGAGGACAGGACCTGCTCAAATCCCACCATGATCCTCAAACTACACAGATGCTGTTTCAGAAATTGCAGCCCCCCAAGCCAGAGTTGTAATCACTCCCTGGGTTTCATCACCACCTAGCAAAACAAGGAGTAACCTAGGAAGACTCTCAGGGATAACAGGGCACATGACAGGTTGTTGAGTCTCTCAGCATCACAAAACAGGTCAGGGCTAAGTCAGAGTGAGAAACTAGTACTAACCCCCCACCCCTGTTAAATGACTGGTATTATTATTGGTATTGCTCCATATCATAATTTCATCTCAGGAAGACCAGGAGTCAGGCTACAGTCACAGGTCAAGTCTTCACAGCTCCAGCCTGACAGTATCAAAGTTGCTCTGACTACATGACCTCCAGCTTCTCCCAGCCTGGAGAAAAGCTGCCTCAAGAGCGATTTCCTCCACCTGAGAACAGAGAAGGTTTCTGGAAAGGGTAGAGCAGCAGGCAGAATCAGTTAGGTTGTCTGTGTTCCCAGCTGGTCCCCTTACATGGAAAAAGAGGTCAGCCTGGTCCTTGTTCCCTTCCCCTCTGTTCCTTCCTTCCCTCCAACCCAGCCCTTCAGGCCTGAGGACGAAGGAGATTCTGGCTTTTATTGGAAGACCAAAACTCACTATTTTCAGAAGGTGACTATGAAACTTGGACCAAACCCCACAGGGTACAAAATTAACATGAGACCAAAAGCAGAGGATTACCACAGACCACAGCATGTGGCTCTTCTGTCCAAAATCCTCGTGTTACACCAGATTCACAGGCCGTAAGCAGCATGATACCCTGCTGCTGTGAATTCCTGCTGTCAGCAGCCTTCACACCCTGGCTGAGGGAGCCTCAGAGTTGGGAGGACTGACACTGCCTGGGTCCTGGGAACTCCCCCAGAGCAGAAAGTGTTGCACACAAGTGAGAAGTGACCTGGTATCTAAGCTGTTGATTCACCATCACAATGAAGGCTGTGGAGCTGGACTGACAGCTGCTCTGTCAGGCATGCAGGGAGCCGGATTTTGGGGAATGAAGGCAGAACAAGATGCTCCCCAGGGAGGAAGGGGAATAGAGTGGACCCACAGGAGGATAGCAGCAATCTAGCTGTAAAATGGGCAGGTGTGAGATTAGAGACGTGGTGAAGCTGTCAAGGTATTTGTTTTCAGGTAAAGCTACAAGCACTCATGAAGTATCTTGCAGAAATAAACACAAATTTGCCTTAGCTGGATTCAATCTGAGGTCTTGAAGTGTATCTTGACTAGTGAGTCTGAGGACCCTGGAAATTGGTGAGAGGGCTCACAAAACTTCTGCAAGAAATTACCAAAATACGAAGTGCATAATTTTGCAAGAGTGGTTCAATATTTTTCATTTCCACAAAGACCAAAGCAGCAGAAACACAAATGTCAGGTTTTCAAATATCAAGAGTAACATCAAAGGGCAGCCTCTAACAGAGAGCATTAAAAGGCACTTTACCCAAACGGCATGCAGGTGATGGATCACATTGTACTACACAGGTAAGACCTGGTCTATAACTTCTAGAAGAGGTCACTGTGCGGCAAACCTCAGGTTTCCGGGGCTCTGTGTGGAGGTGAAACAACAGAGATCTCTGATCTCTTCATGTCCTAAAGCAAGTTCACTTTTGCTTTATGTGTGGGTCAAGCTGGTTACAACCAAGGCAAGAGCCAAGGGGCAGAGCCTGAGGCCATACTGGACTCCTGCCATCCAACTGGGTTTCCATACCAGGCAAGCCAATCTCCTTGCACCTGGAGCAAGCCAATGTGTGGGCAGCATCGATGGCTGAGCACCTCAGAGTGATGCTGAGATCATAGTTAAGGGAGCATAACCAGGCAGAAACACCAGAAATAGGAGTAAAATACATTCAGAGACAGAGAAACTCCACAGCTGCTAGCTGGACATGGAAAAGAGCTGTATCTCTTTTGATTGCCCAAATCAAAGCAAGGGAAAAGTGACCCTAGATTACCTTCCAGGGCTGTCAATAGTCACACTGCATTTAAAAAGCTATGTGTAAAAAAATGAAAAGCAGTGAGAACTATTACACACTTTTAAAGTCATTCAAGTTCAGTTTTGAAAATATATCCACAATCTATTTGCCTAAAAGCGGAGTGCTGTGATCCTTGTTTACCAAGTAAAACAAACACTCTGTATGGCACGGGTAAATGACCCACAAATGCAAGTCTTTACAAGCCTCCTCATTACACTGAGATGTGTGCCATGTGTGGCTATCATTTTCTCTGGGCTTTTTCTTCTCCTCTTCCTGCTTTTTGTCAAAGCTCCTGGCTTCCCGTCTGCTTTCTATTTGCAGTTGTTAAAGGGAGGGACAAATGCACACACAATTAGTTTGGAGTGGGACAGAAAAGGGGATTAAAGTGGAAATAAATATTAACCAGATGACTGGTTCTCTCCACTGCACGTCTTCATGAAAAGACCGTGAAGGATACACAATTATGCAGGTACATATATAGAGTTTTGCAGAAAAAAACTTTGCCATAGGTCATAAATCCCACATATAGACATTACATTTTCTTGGTTCTCCCTGCAAAGAATCAAAAAAGTTGGTAGAAGGCACAGATTTAGAGCATTTTCCTCTCATCAAGAAAACATGTTTTTTTTCAGTTGTGCCAACTCTGCCCCATCACCCTTAGGACACTTGTGGCAGTCCAGGTGAGGTTCTTGGTTTGTATTTTTTCTGTCTCAAAATTCTTAATCAATAACACTACTCAAAACCTCTCATTAGCTTCCCCTTTGCACTCATGGTCTTCTCCTTCCCCCAATTCCTGCATCAACAGGGATGTTCTTCCTTCAAGAGCCTCTTGCTCTGAGATGTTAAATGCTGGCTCAGCATTTGTGCACACCTTCACCAGGGCAGCCCTCAGCACTTCAGTTCTTCCCAAAGGATCTCATCTTCCTCCTTGAATGCTCACTTGCTTTCAAGCTCCAATCCCTACCAGGTACTCCCTCTTATCCACCTCAAATATCCCCTGGTCATAACAGGACACTCACCATTTCATCCAGTCTGTGGTGTACTGTCACAAATAAAGCTCTGTTTCAGGATTTGAGAAAATAGATGTAAATAAGCAAGTGAGATTTTCATCCAGCCCCTTTTCTACTAGTGTACCTTTGAGAGAAAAGCAGGAGTGGATACTAAAATAGTAATTTGGCATATGTACTTCTTACCAGCTTATCAGCTCATTTGCTCAACAACAAAGACAGGAAAATGCCGTGGGGGTCATTACACCAGGAGAAGGCTCAGAAAACCTCTAAGTCTGTGATGAAAATCATTTAAATGGCATAGCCAGTGATTAGAATGAGTGTCTGTGGCAGTAAATGGGAACATATTAAAGTGGTATGGGAAGTTTAATCTGTGATTGATCTCCCCACAATTACCTTGCTTTCTAAATCCTTCCATATCATTTAACGAGGTGGTTTCAATGTTCTAATAAAATGTGGCAGGGGAATGTTTCCAGATGTCCAGTGTGTAGGGAAATAAATGCTTCTCTGAAAACATAATCTGTGCATTAAACCAACCAATATTGTCTTCTGATTGAGTTACACTTCTGTCTCAATTACAGAGGGAGTCACTGAAAAGTCATTAGATTTTTTAAAAATCCTTTCAAATCATGTCAGTTTTTATACAAAACAGAAATCCTCCCTTTCTCTTGATTTCTTAGCATAAAGCACCATCATTTCACAAGTGCTGAAATATCTCCTTTTACAATATTTCCCAAAAACTGGTTGCTTATTCCTCCATTAGAAATGGAAAACATGAAAACGTTGCTACTTGTGCCCCATGATTGAGTTCTTTATCTCCGATCACTGTAAAAATGAGACCAATATGAATAAACCCAGCTGTCAAACTACTCTTTGAGAAATGAGGAAAAGGTTGTGATGAAAACTCCAGGATTTCAGGAGTCTCTCCAGATCAGTCTGCTAGTCAAACATGACCTGCAGCTGACACTGGGAGGTCCCTGGTATTCCCAACTCACTGTGCAGCACTTCTCCAGCATGAAGATTGACTCTCTTTAAAAATTGTTTTTCATTTACAAGGGTGCCTTCCACAGCTGCAGGTCTAATTTCCATACTTCAAAGAGCTCCCACCGAGGTGTTCACATGACACATCACCAGACTCATGCTTGTGTGCATATGCACAGCAACCAATGCACTATGGTAGGGGATGTCTGTGAGCAGCTCTGACTTCTTGTGGACCCCCTGGGTAACTATGGGGAATGACCCACGGCTGCAGTACTGCTCCAGGTTTTCCAGACCTGTCCCCCACAAATTATTATCCTTCAACCAACACTTATGGTCAGCTTCATGTTCTTTAGAGTGTTTTGATACCAAATATCTCAGAGGAGTTTTGGTGTGTGTACATATCTGCCAAAAGCAACTCGATGCCTTCACTGTTGAGGGCAAAACTAACCCCCCTCACTGCCTCTCTCTTCACTACCTGCATTTTTGGGCAGTGACATATACTGCTGTGTACAGGACCCACGTCTATTTTCCATCCACTTGAGACTGGATGGTTTGTCTTTGTCTGTATTCACCCATCAAAACCAAATAAAAGCTGAACTAATCCATCCAGCTAAGCTGAGGTCACACCATGTCTTAATTTCAGTGAGTGCAAACACAGCCCTCTTAGCAGAGAGAAAAGAAGAAAATAGTGGCACACTTAACCCCCTCTGCTCTGTAAATAGTTTCGTTAGCTCTCAGCTATCACAAAAGCATATCCCACATTGCATATGGAAATTATTAACTAGATATTGAATTCAGTTCTATTCATGGGACAGTAAGTAATGTATTCCATCCTCCAGGTTAGCTGTGCATGGATGTGAGTCTACATTGACCTATGAAAGATTGTGAAGGAGGAAAAAAATACTTTCAATGGTCTAACAGGTCAGTGAGTGCCTAGTGCCACAGCTAAGAGCCCAAAGGGGATATTTCATTCTGTGGCTTTGAACATTATCTCAGTCAAACAAACTGAAATGTGCAACTGAGTTTATTCTAGAAACGGTAAAAAATTATGCTGAAACCAAACTTTGTGCATGAAGTGTCTATCATATCCAGGGAGCCTGAAATTATAGAACATACTTACACAGATTGTTCACTTTAATATGCTGCCAAATAGTGTGAAGCCCAAGTTGTAGATTAAATTTCCCTTTCTCTTCCTTGCCTATGATACGGTGATATGACTCAGGTGATAATACATGAAGAAAAATTTCTTACATTTGCCTACCCATAAGGTTCATTTGGTTAACTTTGTGATTAATAATTCCAGTAATAAGTAAATGCTCAACAAATAGGGATGTTGTGAAATCTGATCTTTTGAAACTGAGACCCCTGAGCACTCTCTTTTCAGTGTGTTAAAGGATGCAGTCCTGCCTGACCTTCACAGTTAGAAGCTGCTTGAGCTACAATCCATGCATTTTGTTTCCAGAAAGCACAAAATTGGGTGTTCCTTGTCACTGCACATGCTTGTTGTGAGCTATGCATTCCCTAAAAAAAAAAAAAAAAAACCAAAAAAGAAAAGATAGAGAGAGAATTTCTTCATAGACATTTTTGGTATATAGCAGTCTTGCTACCATTATTTATTGCTGATGGACAATATGAGAGCTGTATCTGTTTTCTGTTCATTAACTTGGGCTAAGTAATTCATAGTGAGCATTTGTCTCTATCCAGAAGGGAGGGGGAAGAATAAATAAGGGCTAAAAAATGTTGCATCAATGCATTTTGTTTCTCAACAAAGAAAAGAGGAAGCATGACATCTGCAATATTATCTTCATTTCTAGGGCCAAACTAGGTGTCCCTTGGTCTCACTTGAATATCCACTGGCATCCACACTGAGGGTAGGGACAGCATCTTGTTCTTGCAAGCACCTAACCTCTCACTGGGCTTTCTCAATAACATTTAGCAGAAGAAACCCTGTACACACCATATTTTCATCAGTTTAACACCAGTTTATGTGCAACCCACACTTCCCATGAGTGTACTGTATACCTTCCAGTCATGCTAATTCTTACATTCCCTTTCATATCTGTAAGGACTATCTGGGGATGTACATTTTATTAATGTACATGTCTATTCCAAAAAAGAGGACTCTTGAAGAGGCCAAATTTATCTCAGACTGGGCCACATCTTTTAAAAATGGCAGCCCTGCTTATGGAAGTGCACTCTTGCACTCACTATGCAAGTGTCCATAGACCTCACTATGCAGAGGTCTCAAACCTACAAGTTTGTCAGCTCCAGAAGGTAGTACAGCAGGCCCCATTTCTCCATTCCTAAATACAATATCTTTTCATGAGCCTGTCTAGGCACCAGTTCATTCCATTGCTGCTGCCGAGTTCCCTTCTGCTAGAGCTCCCTGCTATAACGAGGGGCAGACAGCAATGTAAAAGCAGCAATATATCTTAGGAAGCAAGAGAAAATGAAGAGAAAAGAGGTTAAAAATATATCAATTAAAGCAGGAATTCAAAACAGCGTTGAAAAATAAAATTATAAAAATAGTTCCACTTAAAGAAACTGTTTAACTGAATTTGCATGGATGGGAGCCACCATCCTAATTTGCAGGTAATGAAAAATCAGTTAACTGTAAAGTACATGTGGAAGACATTTAAAGTTCAGGCAACAAAACAAGAAATACTGTTGTCAGAAGTGAGGCAAAGCTAGAGACTGTAGTCAATCAAACTGAATTTATTCATAAGATTACAAAGCAGTATATGGCTGTTATGGTGGACAATTTTTTCAACATTTCAGTCACAAGAGAGTACACATTTCAAGTTTGCCACTGCAGGAGACAATGGCTACATGGAATAGCCAAGTAGAAATCTTGATGTAAGAGGAAGAGTTTTATTAATGTGAAACAGTCCGGAGTCCTCTCTTCATCATAACAAGTACAATTAAAAGTTCTTCCGCTAGTGAATAAAATACTTCCTTCATTTTCAAAACAAGCTACTATAAGGGAAACTGTGCACTGGGTAGACATTCATCCTCAAAGTTTTGCTTTATTAAAAGCTCAACATGAAAATCTCTAAAGGATTCCTACAAAACAATTTTGAAATCTTCAGGGATATCTTAAGCCGTGCCTCAAACAAGACCCCAGGGCAAAAAAAATTAGAAATCATTAAGATTGACGAGATAAGAGTGATCCTGCAATTATACAACACCTCAGGAGAGGTGCACGTTTCACAGAGCACAGTTGTAAGATCTATCGTTGCATCAAAGAGAACTGCATATAATAGCAAGCCCAGAGAACTCCAAACAAAGCTGAGAGCCATACAGGAAAAGTGGCAGTGTGATAAAGCAGAGGAAATCCAGCTGTAGGCTGATAAGCATGAAAGGGTTTCGCGAGTCAACACGAAGAGGCCCTGGTCCGGTGACTCCGGTCTAATAATGAGCAAATTGCTTGCAACTTTTAGTCCTCTGTAGGACAACCCCAAGAAAAGGCTGGAAGACTTTTGTTTGCTGCAGCTTGTGTTTGCACTGCCCACACACAGCCAAGTCGCTAAATATTCACCTCAAAGTCTCTGCCATATTTCAGAGGGCTGTAAGAACTTTGATATTACTATTTGTTTCAACAAGATGAAAGTCGTGTCCTGAGCTGCCCCTGCTAAACTGCAAGAGCCTCTGGCATTGCTGTTGATGGATAATCACAGTGTGCAATGCGGAAAGACAAGCAAACCCAAAGTTAAAGGGAGCCACCATCTTCAAAGAAATGGCATTTCTATCTTCAGCTCAAATACTCACTGTGGGTAAAAGGCATGAAGGCTGCCAATCAATTTTACTGGCATTTAGAGAGATACAGAGATCATTATTCATACTTTTAAAGTTATTTTATCTCTGACACATGTTAAAATTTGTGATGAATCTTAGGATTTCAAGCTGGCAGCAAAGTGCATTAAATTTCAATGTCTAAAAGATAGCTCTAAAATTCAAAGTAGAAATAAATGGAGTCAATTATGCATTGGAAAAAGACATTAAGGGAAGTGGTAAATTTGTCATATCTTTAGTCTCTAAATCATTGTTTAATAACTTCCTAAAAGAGGTGTTGCAATTTAACAAAAACTTGCTGGATTCACTAATGGAATTATGTGACAATGTTCCTTGGTCTGTGAAAGCTTAAAAGAAAACAACTTGTTGGCTAGTAAAAGTGTTTCCAACTCAGATTTAAATGTTTCCAGTGAGCGAAACCTTCTGCCCACCCACATCCCATGGAAGTTCTCAAAACTGCGCTGCAGTGAGGCTTAAATTACACGTAGGCCTTCTGCCGGCCCTCTGCGGTAGGGAGCAATGGATCCTGATCGCTCGGGGAAGGCAGAGGTCGGGACTGGCAGCTACTAATGGCGAGCACACATGCACCTAGCCAGGCTTCAGAGTGTGCAAGTCTGCTCCATTACATCACTCCCTGGAAGCACAAAAGGGATATTGCTTTGACTCTGAGTCACTGGGGCAAGCAAAATCTTGACTTTATAAAACGATACCTCTTCCGTACAGGGGAATGTTTTCCATATGCTGTGGGATTAAAAATACAGCATCGTATAACAGAGTCATTTGGATTGATACGTCCTGAGAAAAACCTTCTTTCTATGAAGAGCTATATAAGAAAATGAAAGAGAGGGAGATGTTTTGTCTATATTTAACCATTAATACCCTGGAATAAAACCTTAACTTCTTTTGGCAACTTCAGGTTGTTCTGATCAGCTATAGGAAAAAAAAACATAATGCTTTTTTAAGGAATACTCATACTTTTACACTTAAGGCAAAAAATAATTGTTATGTTGATTTAATTAAAGCATCTACTTATCAACAATACACTCTCACACCCCTCTCCCACAATATCATGGAATAATCCATGATATATTTACAGGAGACAGAATATTTGGATTGAATGAAAAGTTGTGTCTCAGCAAGAAATTTTTCCTTGTTTAGAAATGCAAACCTGGTAAAACAGCTACCTAATTTTTACACTTTGTATTCCTCTGCATCATTCTTTAGCTTCTGAATGCTCCACCATTGCCTCATAAGTAAAAAAGCCTACTGTTATTGGCTGCATTCTCCATACGCAGTACAGCATGTAACCGCACCTTTCCTTAAATTCTAAACTTATTCTCATAAATACATTATAAAATCTGGATTCCTTAAATCATTTCTTTTAAAACTTAATTGAAGGATCAAAAAGCTCCTTTTATAAATTTGCCAATGTTTTGGAAAAAAAAAAAAAAAAAGAAAAAAAGGAAAGATTAAGTTAGAAAGCCCTAGTTTTCAAGTAGTATTATGAATGCTACTCACATTCTACCCCTGATATCTACTTCAGGAACATAAAAGTTCCTTTTACCCACTCTGTCACACCCTGAGCTATTTTCAGAATAATTGTTCCCTAGTATATATCTCACATCATATAAAAATGACCTAATTTCTCTACTGCTAGACAGAAAACCTCATCAAATAAAAGCACTTCCAAGGCATCAGTCTCTAGGAAATACCAGATCTTCAGTAGGACTATTAATTAGCATTCATCAGAGAGCAGATTCCTGCAAGACATTCCTGCGCATTCAAACCTCCTTGGTCATTCAGTATTCTTTATTTTCCATCTGCTTACAATTTATTGTTTAAAATTCAATGTTAGTCCTATGCCCTTCATGCCTTACTGCTTCATTATCTTTCCTTTGGAAGAGTTCTGCCCTTCCAGGCATCTCAGGACACCAGGAATAGGTAAATATCACCAACACATTTTACAGCTCAATAAACTAAGAGACACAGCTGCTTGCTAGGGGGTTTTATATATAAGAAGTTAAAATGAGAGTTAAGGCAGAAAGAGATCCCAGTCATAAAACTATGAATACAACTCCTGTTTCCAGATTCCTTTCCTCCAAGTCAGTGCAAAAAAAAAAAAAAAAAAAAGCCAAAACTGATACAAGATTTGAGGCTGAACTACACTCACTTTGCATTAAGATTCAAATATCTCTCCAAAACAGAGTATTTCAAATTTGCAGCACAGAAGCATTAGACTGACATAATTTCTCTATGTAGACTCAAATTACCCTGTATTCAAGTAGGATAGAGTTTCTCTAGTCCTGTCTGTAGCTCAACAAGATGTCATGTTTTGAAAAATTATGCTTCTTCATGTTTTTCTTACATAAAGAAAAAAATTTAAACCAAGTACATTCGAAGTCCAAAACTGACAGAAATTGAGAAGGAAGAATATGTTTGTGCAGAGAGAAGCTCATTCTTCTTGACTGATTTTTGTTAATATTGATCACAGTGCTTGTAATTTGCTAGCAGCTTAAAAAGCAGATATCATAAAATATTCTAAGCTTCCTAAAACTCTTTGAAAATACTAGGAGGCATGGAAAATCAGGAGTTTAAGAATACTTCAGTAAAAATGTGGGAAGAGCTGGAGTCAGCATCAAGATGATGCTTTTATTGCCTTCAGTCTCCCTCACTGGTGGTTCACCTTATGGGGGAAGCTTTGGTTACTGAGTGAAAGAAGTAAATATCTTATTTGGTTCATCTCCTGTAGGCTCCATACAAACAGTGGGAAGGGAAACTTGAGGAAGCAGAGCTCTGAGTGAAGCAGGAAGCTTTGCAGGCCACCCTGAGGTGGCTGCAGCTCTCCAAGTGGCTCATGACAGGCATGATTAATGTAAGTGGAGAACTAAAAAGCTAAAGCTGTTTATTCGAAAGGACAATACATTAGAGACTTCCTGACTTCTAATGGGTCCTTATCCACTCCTGTAGTGTACCTTCTGGAGCAGTCATTAGGCAGCACATGAGGAAGAATGTGTCCTGTCATTCCCAGCAGCCTATGGCACATGGAAGGTCTGCATTTTACCTGCAAAAGAGGGCATGCACAGTGTGCTGAGGAAACCAAAGGGACAGGAGGGACAAGTGAAAAGAGGACATGGCATGTGAAATTTGAGGACAGCTGTTTGCACATTTTACACATTCTGGGGATACATTTCATAAATTAAAAGCAGCCTGTGGGCAAGTTTTCCTCATCAGCATAACCCACAAGCATGACAGTGACTCTAGAAATGTCACTGCAGTGTCAGTGTTTCTATCAGCAGCAGGTGTTTGCTAGTGCAGGCCTCCTTGTATGCTTATAACCCTCATAAGAGACATACTGCAAGACTCATTCTGGACTGAAGGTAATGTCCAACTAATACACTGGCTCCAAGCAGCCTTGAAATTTGGCTAAGCATTAGTTCAGCTCTGAACACCCAGTTGTTAAGTCCATATTCACATTGGAAACTTTTAAGGGCTTCCTTAGGTGTCTGGTGCCCCTGTAGCTGGTATCATTTCAGTGGTTACTGAAAATACAATGAGGGTAATAAGAAATGTTGCTGCCTGAAGACCTCACAGATCATACCAGGTGTGTTGTGCAACACAACAAGATCATTTCAGGGCAGAAACTTCATTTCAGCCTTTAGGCTTGTAACTTGAGAGGAGCTGTGATGTGCACATATGCAGTGGACTTTGGGTTTTCAGTGCAAAGCCCAAAGATGGTCAAAATGTCCATCAGCAGCACCAAGCTGTTCTGTCTGAAGGTTCCTGAGCTTCCCCCCCTTGTTTCATCCTTCCCCAGGCTGCCATTCCCTCAGTTCAGCCCAAAAAGTAGTTGCTGGAGCCTCACTGTAAAGACAGAGTGATGAAATTGCTCTTATTAAAAACAATTCTCTCTCTCTCTCTCTTACACACCCACAAAACAACACCCCCC